>NC_071387.1:206215359-206518820 GCF_022682495.2 Desmodus rotundus | reverse complement strand
AAGATGCGGTAGAGGCCAAGTGACTAGGTCGCCACATGAGAGAAAGGACTGGTGATTTTGTACCTTTGACGTCAAAAGGAATCAGGGTCAAAGCTATTTTTTGGAGAGGGAAAGAGCCTGGGTCAAGGTGGGAAAAAAAATATGCCCATATAGTACCCAAGCAGCATAGCAGTAGAAGATACTAGAAAAGGATGAAACTAATCAATACCAGAGGGAGGCCAGAGACATCTCTCTCTCTCCACGACACCTAAGTCCCCTATTCTTCCACCTTGTTCCCAGGAGTGGGGGTCAGTGCCCAGAGAGGGAAGAAGAGGTTTTTCTGGACCAGAATCCGCCACCTTGCTCCAACTGCTGAGGAGCAAGAGCAAACCTGTGGTGGGCCAGGGAAGAAGACAATCCTTGAACTGAATTAACATTAAAATTTTTACAATAAAAAGGAAAGTATCCAGTACTGAAACCGAAAAAACAAACCCATCTCTGCTAATAACTGAAAATCATTTCTGGGAGTCAGATTCCCACAGGCCTCTTGCATTGCTGTACTCATGGGAGCAGGGGCGCTGACTAGCTGCCTGGGTTCTGGGCTGTCTTTTCATCAGCTGTGCAAGAGCTCCCCGGTAGTAACTAGTTTGAACCACAAATGTGAGCCACAGACGTAATTTCATATTTTCTAGAAGTCACTTTTAAAAAGTAAAAAGAAACAGGTGAAGCTAATTTCACTAATAGATAACATATTAATTTACTCAACATATCAAAAATATGATTATTTCAATACTTAATCCATAAAAACATGATGGGTAAGCTGTGTTTTTTCATACAAAGTCTTTAAAATCTAGGATGTATTTTACACTTACGGCACATCTCCATTTGACGTAGCTATGTTTCAAATGCTCAGTGGTTGCCTACTCCTATGATTGGACAGGGCATCCTTAACACCTTAAAACACTCTGGACTGAAGGGTTTGGGGAAGCCTTGAATACGGGGCAACCACTGGAGCTGTGAGATGGTTGAGGGAACAGACAAAGATACTTGTTTCAGGGAGGTTTTTTCAACACGACAGGCTGTAAAGGATGTTTCCTTGCTCATGCAACAGAAACAATAACTAATGGGCACACATGTGTGTACGTATGCATGCGGATGTGTGCGCACAGAACAAATTATGGTTCAAGAAGTTTGGATTTACTTAGCTTTGGACAGCCAGAAAAACTACCATTTCAGAAGAAAGATAGACCGGAAGGTTCCAAGTGGTAGCAGGAAGAGTGTTCTTGTTGGGTGAGCTTTAGAGGAAAGGGACAGAAGGGAGGGGACATCAACTGCAGGAAGAGAAATGGGGAAAGTAACACTTCATGGAGTGATGTGAATGTAACTGCCCTGGTTTGTCCGTTTCATTGTCTCTGGTAAAGATTTACATCACTTTCCAATTTGATGAGGTGATAACTAGATGAACATGGAAGCGGGCTAAGTTTATTTGGGTCACATTTATATTCACAGGGTCAGGTTAAGTGACCTATGATATAGCTTTATTAGTTTTAAATGTTAAATCTGGTTGTCACAATTTATATATTGTATTTTGCTACATGTATATATGTCAAATATCAAATTATTATGTTGTATACCCAAAACCAAAGCTATATGTCCCTTATATTTCCATAAAGAAGGCAAGAGTCTATCACAGTTCACCCCTGATTCCAGGGGTGTTCCTGTCCTTTTCCCACTTGGAACATACACTTCCTCCCCTCCTGTAAGACCACTCAAGCTGCATCCCTGTTCGGCATTTCGCCCAAGCTTAGAGTCCAGAATCTCATCACTGAAATCAGATTCAAGTAACCGATGAGACCCTTCGGCTGCAGTTTTCCCCTCGTCTGAAGACCTGGGAACTAAAGTTACCTCTCACCCAGACGGCGTGCTGAGGGTGAAACGGGGACATACAATGGGGAGACAGAGGCGAATGAACCACAGTAGAATGTGTTAGTCAAACATGAGGGGCAGGCGGGGTGGTGAGAAGCACACAGTGGTTACTAATTCCTCGCAACTCTGAAATCCTGCCCTTCTCATTGCTCTGGGGACAAAAAGTAGGTTCTTTGGGACTGAGTTCTGCTCTCTGGGTGTGGTTTCCACAGCTGCCTGTTCCACCCTCTGGGCCCCTGGCTCTGCCTTCTGAGACATCCTTCAGTTTGCATTACAACAGCCTGTGTTTGCACGTGAATAGTTTTCTTAGCCTGTTTCTGGCCCGGGGACGGTGGTGGAGAGCTCAGAGATCCCGGTCCTGCTTTTCTTTCTGTTTTTACCTTTAAATATCTGTGCCTCTTAGTTCAAGCTGATGTAATTACTAAAAGCTTTGTGGGTTTCCAGATGATCAAATTATAATCCAGTCAATTAGGCAAAAGTGAGGTTTATAAAGCTCTTCGAAACAGAACCCTGTCTAACGCTAGTGCTATAGATCAAGTCCCTTAATAAGTCTTCAGAGCCCTTTTGTATGTCATGGAGCATATAAAAAGCCTACCCTTAAAATTCTTACAAGCTTCTTTGCATAGCAAAGACTCTATGAAGCACCAGCTTCACTATTTCTCAGGTCTCAAAAGGGGTCTTAGAACAGGACCTTTGATGCTTTATTACCCAGAAGTCACATTTCCCGTCAAGACGCAGTACTCGATATTTGCACTAGGCCTTTGCTTTAGGCCTTTTCTGACTCTGAAAACCTTTGTCAAGTGGAAATCCTGGAAGTGAAAAACAGTTTTATTTTCCAAGCCAGCCAGTTCTGATTTGTAAATAATCCTCTAAATTCCACTGAAAACTGGAACATTTCCTTCCTTAGTTCCTTTCTCTTTTGAAATACTTTATCAAAGACAGCTTTAAAAAAATTACACTTTTAACATCCTGCCTGAGAAAATTACCTTGCCAAGGGATTTATTAGGTGCTTTTTATGTCTTCTAAGTTGCAGCTAGTGACAGTCTCACCCATTGTCCCACCAACATGTAGCATAGATCTCCGCTAGCTTGCAGTAGTGGTCTGTTCCCTGCCCGTCAAGCCCTCACCAGTCCCAAGGCCACTGCCCATGTTTTATGTTATTCTCACAGCAGCACCCCTACTTTTAGAGACTAACTCCTTTTTCAGTCATCTGTTGCTGTGTAACAAACACCCCCCAGATTTAGTGGGATAAAACAACCTCTGTATTTGATCACACTTCTATGGCTTGGCAGGGCCTAAACTAATCATCATTCTACTGATCTTGCTTTCCGTCAGAGGGTAGCTGGAGTCCAGATGTGCTGCTCACAGGTCGGGCTCTTTCACAGGGACAGTTGAGAGTCTGAGACCTCTTTCTCTACCTCTTCTTCATATGGCTAACTTGGACCCCTTCGCACAAAGAGCAGGAGTTCCTGAGAGACAAGCTCCAACAAGCAAATGCTCATGAAGCCTTTGTTTGATGTATGCTTCCATATATCCCATTGGCCCAATCAGAGTCACTTTTGGAGATTATGTTTGATTTTGAATGATGCAAATACCTTTAGGACTAGGTCATTAGGGTCCACAATGTCATAAGATTCTACCATACAATCCAACAGAGTTTTCTGTATGTACTTCTCTTATGGCATTAATAATTTTGTAGTTTTGATTATGCTTTTTTTTTTTCTATTCGTCACTGTGCCCATAGGAACTAGAAATAAGCCTGAAATGCAGTGGGTTAACAATAGCTGTTTGTAATTCTTCATGAATGAATGAATACATGTGGATCTCTTAAGAGCAAATCTATTGAAAACTACCAAAGCAATTCATAGATAGGGGCCCACTGCATTAAGTAGTAATTCCATAGTATTGGACTCACATTAAATTCTTTAAGATATATAATGAATCCCCCAAAGAAAAACAAGGTTTGCTCGTACTAAGATATATAAAGTCTAAAAAACATAAGTAAATTAAAAAAAGAAACACAGCCTGGAGAAATACATTGATTAATCACATGGAATAGAAAACTGTTTAAGAATACCCCAATTCTCCCAGATAAGAGAAAACACAGGAGGGAAAACTGTATTATCAGGAAAACCTTTGATTTTTGTGAACTTTTCGCCCAGAATAATGGGGATTCTGAGTGTATTAATTTCCTATTATCACTAAGTTAGTGACTAAAAACACCAGAAATTCATTTTCTCATAGAGCTCCAGAGGTCAGAATTCCAAAATCAGTTTCTCTGGCTCCGGAGGGTCTCAGGGCAGGACCAGCGGGCTGGCCCTGTTCAGCTTCTGGAAGTCCCCCGCTGTGCCTGGTGTTTCCGGCCCTCCATCATCCGGGCATTACCGCACACACACCTCCTCCTCTGTCTCCAAGTCCTGGGGGCTCTCCCAGAATGCCCTTCATGATTACATCGGGCCCACCTGGGCAATCTCTCGGCCTCAAGAGCCTTTGCTCAATCACACCTGCAAAATGTGTTTTGCCTGATAAGGGAACACTCACAGGTTCTGGGGAGTAGGCTTTGGACACATATGGGTATCATATGTTATCACATATGGGTTACCCTGCCACAATGAGATACTACATCACCCATACTAAACCAAAATTATACAAAATACACTAAATTACACATTTTTTCCCTCTCACTCCTGCTCAATTTTAAGATTTTAAGTTTTGAGCAGTTTTAGAGATGGTAGCAGGGACAGGAAACAGAAATAACTACAGAGATTTCTGAATTGTGTTTTCAGAGAATCTAAATCCTAAATGAGTTTAAAGCAAGTGTTTTTAAAGGAGACTCGCAGATTAGGATGAAGTGCCCTGGAGAAATAATATATGGGTGAGGGTGACTACAGAGGGTGAGACATCTTCCCTTGAGAACAGAGATCCCCGAGCTGGTAGGGGAGGGATGAGGTCTCTGTGTTGGGCCTCACCAGGTCAACAGCAAGGTGCCAGATGCGAATGAGAGGTGGGCGTGTTGACAGGTCAGAAAGCATTCCCTCGTTCAAACCTGGCCCAGAAACAGCAGGCCTGAAGTGGTGGTGTCCACAGGGGAACGATGACTGAAAAGTAATGTCAGTGAAAGTCACTCAAGGGCCTGGCTCTGGAAAAGAGCCTGGTATGGAGGTCAGAGAGACGCCCCAAAATGCTGACAATGGATTCTTTTTATTTTTTTTAACCAGCCAGAGAAAATGGAGTCTCAGAGTCAAAAAACATGTTGTAGAAAGTTAAAAAATACACAAAGATAGTTCTTGCTTATCTGAGTTTGAGGACAAAGAAGGTTCATCACTGCTTTCTCCTTTCTCTCATATGTGCGGTAAGTTTTCATGTTGTTTCAAATATATGCAAAGCTACCGTTACTTTTATGTGATATATTCAGAGAAATACTATAATGTTGGTGTACGAACTTTTCTTGGAACGAGAGCAAAAACATGCCCTTAGAAAAACACCGCCACTCACTCACTGACCTTCACTCTGTATTGGTCACGTCAAGTGGGTTATTTCTGTTTTCGTTCTTATGAACAGTGATGTGTTTATTGAGTTCTAGAGATGAATATAAACATTTCTCACTAGACTTTAAGTATCTCAATTCCATAATTTCCTGTTAATAATATCCATCAAAAATATTACGCTTACTTTTTCCAAGTTGTTACTCAGGGGAGAAAATGTACATCTATAATTCTCATTTTGACTCATTGCTTATAAAGACTTACCAAAAATGGTAGCCAAAAGTTCTTTCCGGTGGAAATAATACTTTCAGCTTTCAGATGAGATTTTCACAAGCACGTTAGAGAGCGTGGCAGGCACTTCCATGTACCTTTCACTAGTGGAATTTTTTCAGAAACTCACTGTGGGGCTTAGAAACAGAAGAGAGAAGAATCTAACATATTCTAATGTTTTCACAAATGGCAGCCATCTTCATCTGGGGCGTGTGAGAAGTGAGCTGCGGAGTGGTCGTGGCTTGCCCCCGGTCTCCTAACTCTGAGTCCAAAACGTCCTCCTCAGAGCCTCGCAGAGACTCCCAGTTCATTTTTCCCTTCAAAGAGTGGGGACTGACTGAACCGGAGACAGACAACAGGAGTAATGGCCCAGATTGTATTCCACCTGCAGGGCCTGAGGTTTTAGGCACGACAGTTACTTTTGAACAAAAAGGCCCTGCCAACCCCCTGACCCTCTCCGCCTCCCACACTCCCAGTGTTTATCTTGAGGGGAGGCAAAAGGAATCCCTTGGAAAAGGCCTTAGTCCTTTTCTCTTAAAGGTGGGGGAAAAACACCTTTTGAAACTACCCTTGCTGTCAACGTTCAGGCCTTGATTTGTGAAGCCTGGTCTTGAAAAAGCACTAAATCAAAGTAAAATGGATTTACATTTGTAAACTTTGTTTCCACTTAATGGGATTAGAAAGACCACTCACATTAAACAAACAAAAACATCAGTTCAGCATCAAGACCTATAGAACAGTAAATTAACCGTATACAAACCCTGGAACTCAGTGTGAACTTAGGCTCACACGTTTGATTTTAAGAGAGGTAGAGGGGTCAAAAAACGTCCAGATCCTATTTCTATGCTTCCACACCTACTCTTTACCTGAGCCGAGTGCATGGCCGGGGAAGGAGGAAACCACAAGTACAGCGATACGCGTGGTACAATGAGGCTGGTTGAGAGCAGTGACGAGACGGGTCTTCCAAACCTAAACTCCTCCAGATGTGAAGATTTAAGCGCAAGAATTTAAACTCAGCCATAGGCAGCAACACGTCTGTTGAAAAGCATCTCAATCTGAAGAGAAGAAATGCACAATATTTTCCAGAATATACAGCAGGGAAATTTTTCTTATGTAAAAAGAAAGCCAGCTTAAGTATTCCTAAATAAATTAGCTTTGAATGTTTCAGGCAATAGGAGAACCTGATAATAATTATTCGTATGACCCATTGCCTGCTTACACTCCTAACAGAACTTTTGCAATCTTTTAATTACATCTGTTTACATTTGTATCTGCCCCCCAAATAGGGCTCAGGGTTCTCCTCAGTTTCTGGCTTCGGTTCCCATTGACATCGGGTTTCTCCATGTGGAAATCAAGCAAAGCGTACCAAATAAAAACTGCAAAATGGATGATTTTTATCCATTTGTTTTGTCTTTGTGGCTTTGCCTATATAACATTCCAACTCAATTTGTAAATTGAAGCAATAGTTTCATTTCAATCAAGAGAGAAAAAAGACCATGCTGGGGCCTGAGCAGCCACAGGGCAGGTGAGGGGATAGAGCTGATAAAACAGGAAAAGAGGCTAATATAAGGATTTGAAGCTCAAACCCTTATATTAGCTCAACCAAGACAGACAGCCTGGCATGTGCTGTAGGACAGTGTCAGCACGGACACTGGGCAACGGGGTTTGAGGACCAAAGCTAGGTGCATGACCAGAGAAGCAGGGGCCCGAATGGATCTGAGCAACAAGGAGGTCTCTGGGCATAAAGTCTTGAGCAACCAGGAAAAAATAAAGCTGATGCACAGTGAAGTCTCTGTGAAGTCCTCACAAAAGCTTCTTTCTGAAGGAATGACAGAAATAGTTAGAGGTATGGTAGGTGTGTCCAGTGGTTTGGCAAACATCTTCAAGTGTGTGCATCCAGTTGTGAGTTGTCCTGTGGATGAATCGCAGAACAAGTTAATCCTTAATCCACGGCCGCTGCTGTTAATCATCTCAGTTCTGAAATCCGTCTGTTAAGATTGTACTCCGAGCCCGCTTACAAAGCACACGGTGAGATCCGTGAGCTCATGCATGAAGAAGGCAAGCCGAGTCTGCGTGTGTGCTTGAGCTCCCGAGTCGGCTCCCCAAATCACACCTCTACTTCGCCATTATGTCAAGTAAAGATCAAAGAATGAATTACCTATTGCCTATCAGAGCAATCAGGCACTCGAAAATAAAAATTCAGCCTGCTGCCTTGTTTACACCTTCCAGTGCCTCGTGAGAGTGATGCGGGGTTCCAAGCTTGGGACATCTCCTTCCCAGTGGGTGTCAAAAAGCTGCCAATTGTTCCAGAAGTTGATGGGGGACTGGGTCTCATCGATGGGACCGCACCGCCCCAGCGAGGGCTCTACTGAAAGAATACTCGTCTACTTCTCACCACCTTATTGCGGACGCCCTGATTCCGCCGAGCAGACTGCTGGGGACCCTTTGCGCACTTGCGCCTGGCCAGGACCTCTTCCCAGGACTTGAAACCGAAAGCAGGCTGATGCACAAAATTCACAGCCAGTATCTGCCGACTCAGTACCCGCAAAGGGCTGCTGGCCTGAAACACAGGATCACCTGCACTGCAATGCCCAACTTTGCAGAGTAAGTACCTTCAAAACTTAACCGTGTTCACTGCTCTCAGTTCTTTCTTAATATCTTTTGACAACACTTCATTTGTAGGGGTTACACCTTCCAGGATGTTGCAGACATCACTAGAAAACCAATCCCCAACACAAACACATATACACGCACCCACTCCTGACCAGGTGTTTTCTGTTTTCACGCAGGCTCCACATAGGTGCCGCAATACAGAGAGCCAGAGGAGTGGCAGCCTTTGGGGTGTGGGGAGGGAAGGCGGGTCTCACAATACGGCACCCGTGTCGTCCATGGTGGGCTGGTTTCCACACGATGAAGATTCGTTTCTGAAGCAAAGAAAAGAGCAGGGAGGGACATTTTTATCCACTTTCACTCGGGCAAAGGAAGGTTGGAATACCTATTGCAATTCCCAGTCCAGTTTCCTCAGCTTCGTGGTTCATGAACATTCCTCCGAGACCCTGGTAATGTGTCTGCTGTCAGTTCCGGTTTGTAGTGTGCTGGCTTTTGTGATTCTCCTCTGCCTTCACAGGTATGTTTGCGCCAAGCTGGGACCAGCGGGATCACGGGCTGCAAACCATATGCCTCTTTTTACCAGAAACTTCTTTTCCCTCTGGACCTGCTTGCAATTACTCCGTCTCCTGGGATTTCCTGGATTTTGGCACCTTAGTTCAACTTCTCCATCTGCTTCTCACCCATTTGGTTTGATGAACATTCCTTTCCAAACTCGTTGGACTTTGGTTCTACACACACTTCTCAATTCTGTTCACCCCTCTGATTTTGATGCCATCTATCCCTGTCTCCCAACCTGCTAGCATTTTAGATTTTGTACTGACCTGATCATTCAGTGAGCTTGCCCCTGGAAAAACAGCCCAACACAGGAGAGTAATGAACATTTTGTAACAGCACAGTCCATGTGTACATGGTCCTTCAATAGGTGAGTTTGTCTTTCTGGAGTGCCTTATATCATTATTATGCATTAATGTTTTTGTGTGTGATCTATGGTCTTTTGCCATTAAAGAGAGTTTCCCTGTGGTGTGCACTAAATAACAAATAGATGTATTTAGGCAAGAGTCTTCGTGAGGTCTGGTTTGCCCTGTTATGTTTAGAAAACAAATACAGCATTACACATGAGCTAATTATGTGAAGAGCTGCAGCGCGACTACGAAGTGTGATACAACCGGAGATGAGTGGGTTAAGACTTGGAACTCTTGTGCTTTCTGTTCTAAACTGATTCAGAGGATGACTATTATGCGTGTCGGGCAAAACTGTATTAATTCTTATTTTTATCAATTTTTTGGTGTCAGAGATGGGGAGAAAGAAGAATGTTGATATGTTTGATGTTCTTGCCCAGGCTTTGAGGCAGTTTACAAGTGAGCAAGCGTTTGTGCTTTTGAAATGATGGGAAATAGCTTCACAGTGCCTCTTAAAATACACCGGTCAGATATTATTCCAAAATGCAATTATCTAGTTACCAAAATGAAGCATAGTAAGTTAGTTGCTATTTTTGGCAGTTGAAAGAATAATAGAAATGACTTGGAGAACTGAGAGAAATTCTTCAGCTATCCACCAGAAACCAGAAGGTCAGCTCCACGAACAATGACATCATTATCTCTAAGATGAATATTCCAATAACATGTTATCTGTTTATGTCCTGCCTCTCTGACTCTTTCAACTTTTATTGTTGTATAGTTAAAACATCTGCATTATTTATATATTTCTATGAAAGACTATAAATGTCTTCATTCCTCTGACTTTTAATCCCATTTGGGTTATAAAAGGCATGAGATAAACAAACAGCATAGTTTTGAGTTATCATTTAATTTGTTCTTTGTTGTTAAATATCATTTTTTGCTTTGAAAAGGGACTTGACATTTTTATTTCTTTTCTCCTCAAATGCCTCCTTCATGTTTTTTGGAATATGAGGTCAGCATGCTTTAAGATATTACGTCTTTGAATCTAAAGTCCTAATCTGATGTGACCTAGCATCCCCTTATATTTCCAGATACCTAACCCTTAAAATTGATTTTGTATGCTCCTGTATGTCATATTTAACTTGTCCTACCAATGAGCAAATACGATGGGGTCTTTTTTAGTTTGCTATTATTTTTCTGGGGTTTTTTTTTAGCGGCAACTTTTTTTTCTCTCTAGAAGTGCCTGTGCTTCAGGATCTACCATCTGCCAACTTTCAAAGTGCCCCTTCAAAGCTGCAGTGACACTTCATTGTGATGCTCTACACACCTGCGGAGTTCATGTGTATCGAAGAGGAGCTGCCCCGGGCATGCCAGGCAGACCCTGGGAGCAGGTAACCTGCAGTGAACGGCAGAAGGTAGAGCAAAAGTAGAACTGAGGGAACTAGCAATAAGATTAAAATGCAAAACTGTATGTGAGAAATTAGTTCTCATTCAGCAGAGGTCTAGTTTGATTTTTTTATAATGGCTGCTGAATGCTGGTCAATCTTTAAGTCCTTACTGGCAGCAGAGTTTTCTATAGAGAATAGTATTATTATTCAGGATTGGGCAAAAGTAGGTTTACAGTTGTTTGTATGGGAAACATTATAATAATTAACAAATAATAATACAAGAGTAAACTGTGTTTTGCATACTCACTACTGTAAACCTACTTTTGCCTCACCCTTTAGGTATTAGAGAAATATCTTAATTAGTCACAATTAATTAGTTGTCAACAAACTGTAACATCTATTAGATCTTGATGGCAGGATCTAAGTTTATATATCCTTGAAATAAATGAAAATTGAATTAGCTACAAAAAGTTGGATGAATTTCTCAAGTGCAGTGAATACTGTTCATAGACTAGAAAGTCCTGGCCTTAGTGAGCTCAGGGTTCCAGGAGATATGGACAGGAAACCAGGAGTCAAAGTTCATTATGAGGTTAATGGAAGGTTTGTGACTCTTTAAAAGAAATTTTAAATCCTTATGAGTTTTTGTTTTGCTTTATTTGGTGAAACATTGAAGTTCTACTCTGTTAGCAAACTATAGTCACCGTGTTTTCCATTAGACTCTCAGACTCTATCATCTTATCACCCAGGGTTTGTAGCCTTGGACCAACCTCTCCCTCTTTCTTCTGGTCCCCAGCCCATGGCAACCACTTTTGTGCTGTGTTTGTATATACATATATATAAAATTTCACACGTAAAGTGAGACTGTGCAGTATTTATCTTTTCATTCTGGCTTGTTTCACTTAGCACAATGTCTTCAAGGTCTAGCCACATTGCCACAAACAGCAGGAGTTTCCTCTTTCTCAAGACTGAATAATATTCCACTGTGCACGAGCCACGTCTTCTGTACTTACGCATCTGTGGATGGACATTTAGACTGCTCCCACATCTTGGCGGTTGTGAATAATGCTGTCATGAACAGGGGAGTGTAAATATCTCTTTCAAATCCTTTTTTCATTTCCTCCAAATATGTACCCAGAAGTGGAATTGCTGGGTTATGTCATAGTTCCATTCTTAATTTTCTGAGGATCCTCCATACTGTTTTCCACAGTGGCTGTGCTGGTTGGCATTCCCGCCAACAGTGCAGGAGCGTTTCCTTTGCCCACGTCCTCACCAGCACTTGTTTTCACTTGATTTTTTGCTGATAGTCATTTTAGCAAAGACGGGCTGATATCTCATCATGGTTTGACTTGTGTTTCCCTGGTGATTAGTGATGTCAAGCACCTTTTCCTGTGCCTGGTGGCCATTTGTCTTCTTGGAAAAAATGTCTATTCCACCTCTCTGCCCATTTTTCAATCAGATTGTTTGGGGTATTATGCTACTGAGAGTGTGAGTTTTTAATAATTTTTTAATATATTAATCCTTTATCAGATATATGATTTGCAAATATATTTTCCTATAGGTGGCCTTTTTCTTTTGTTGATGGTTTTCTTTGCTGTGGAGAAATTCTTTAGTTTCATGTAGTCCCACTTGTTTATTTTTGCTTTCATTGCCTTACCTTTTGGTGTCAAATCCAAAAACTCATTGCCAAGACTGGTTTCAAGGAGCTTTTTGCTGTGCAGTTTCTATACTGTTCTATACTGTGAATCCTTAAACAATAGTGTTACAAATGAGTTCATTGTTAAATCTATTGGTGATGTGAAATAAGTAAAAACATGTATATTTATTTAAAATCTATTAATGATAATGGGTCATTAAAATTAAGTTTCTAATGAAAAGTCATATACATTATAAACAATCACATTATATGTTCTATATAAATAATTATCTATTTATATAATAAATATATATAAATAATATAGAATCATATTACATATAACATATAGTCACATCTATATTATACATAATCCCCACCTGAGGGCATTTTTTCATTGCTTTTAGAAAGAGAGAGAGAAAGAAACATCGATAGGTAAGAAACATCCACTGGTTGCCTTCTCTCATGGTCCCAAACCAGGAACTGAACCCACAACCATTTGGTCTGTGGGACACCACTCCAGCTAACTGAGCCATACCAGTCAGGGCAAAAAAGTCATACACACTGATGATCCTGAAGATTGTTATCTAAATGTGATTTCTTTTGGAAAAAAAGAGAGCAAACTGTAAGTAAATTAACATTTTAAGTAACTTCGGCACTGTTATTAAATATTTCAAATAATGAAGAGTTGCTTCTTGCCATCAAATGTCGAGATATTCATAATAATATTAATGATAATGCAAGCAAAAAGAAAACAGAGTGAAGGGTGTCTCATCGACTGGATATGGTGTAACTTATCATGCAGACCACTTTCTGAAACACATGTTCAGATGAGCTAAGACACTAAAACATACAACACAGTTACTAATGTTAGATATACAAATGCAAAAATACAGTTTGTTATTAAACGTCTTCCAAGAAATGTAGATTCATACTATATCTTTGAAATGTTTACATATAATTGGCAAAATGAAGAATTTTAATATGATCCTATGTTTGTAACTTCAGTTGCCCAAAGAATGAAAAAAAGAATTTAGAAATCCAGAGGTGACATAGGTCTACTTTATGGTTTACTGTCTTGCCAAGTTAAGTAGGTGTGGACAGCATGCAGAATACATTAGAAAACCTGAGAAAATGCCTCTGGTGATATCTGCAATAGTGACTTTTAAATGGAAAGACAAAGGCATTCATGTGATTGCTCAGACCAGCACTATTTGAATGTGACAAACAAAAAACAATCATTAAAATGCAGTTCTTAAGTAAGCACCTGATTTCATACTTTTAGAAAAGTTCTATTTTTCTGTTCAAGCCAGCAAGAGTTGAGAAAGATTAAGAAACTGTTTAAAGATGTTCATTATTCCACTGCTGGGTTTATACCCTAAGAATCTTGAAACACCAATCCAAAAGAACCTATGCACCCCTATATTCACAGCAGTGCTATTTACAATAACCAAGTGCTAGAAATAGGCCAAGTGCTCATCAGTAAATGAGTGGATCAAAAAAATTGTGGTACATTTAGACAATGGAATACTATGCAGCAGAAAGAAAGAAGGAACTCCTACCTTTCCTGACAGCATGGATGGAACTGGACAGTATTATGCTAAATGAAATAAGCCAGTCAGTGAAAGACAAATACCATATGATCTCACCTCTAAGAGGAACCTAATCAACAACCAAATGAGCAAAATAGTACCTGAAGCATGGAAATAAGGAACAGACTGACAGTGTCCAGAGGGGACAGGGGAGGGGGATAAGTGGAGAAAGAAGGGGAAGTGTCTAGTCAAGGAACAGGTATAAATGACCCATGGACATGGAAAACAGGGTAAGGATTGACTGTGGGAGTGGGGGTGGGTGGGACAGAGGAGAGCAATTCTGGAAAATTGGGACAGCTCTAATGGAACAAGAATAAAGAGAAAATAAAGCAGTTATGAAAATGTGAAAGAGACAACACTGAGCATGCCAAATAGAGTAAAGATGTCATCAGAATGATTCAGCAGCTATGAAAAGAATTCTTCAAACATGTCCTTTTTTTCTAGATAACAACATCTATGAATTCCAAATGTCCACATTAGTCATGCATAAAGGCTGAGACATCACTTGTTGCTGTTTTGCTTCTCACCTGGTAGTGATTCCAAATGTATGACATTTGAAAAAAAATCATAAATCATTAGTTCCCAGTTAGAACAGCCATTCTAAACTAAGCAATGTGTTTGGCATTTTCAGAAATGCTTTATTGGCATGATCAAGGGGTTGAAAGGCTGGAGTTAAGTATAATGATCATTTCCCTTAAATGGGAGAATGTCATGATGAAAGTTGCTTTCTATCAGTAATTAGAGTTCTATAGCAGCAACATGTCCTAATTATGATATTTAGACCATTAGTAAATGAACAATGTTATTTAGATTCTACTATGGAAAATTACCCCAGGCCATGTGGCATCCTATGGAGTGATTGAGTATCATGCTATTTGTGGTCTGCATCTCATGCACTTACCCAACCCGTCTCACACACACACTCCATCTGGACTCATTTATTAAGGGCACTTTAGTGTTCACCATGGAACTTGAAAAGTGGCACCTCAATGGACTTAGATATGAAAACGAAGATCCCTGTACCTTATTCACTTTTGCACAGCATAGAAACCATGATGACTGGTGCGAGCAACACAGTGAACTTGTAGTATCTAATGAGCAACAAACATTTATGAATGATCACACTCCCCTTTAAATCATCCTTTGAGAAACACAAGCAATGTAATCAGAAAGATCTAGAATCAGACTTCAGAAAATATTGAGATGTTACTTTAAAATTATTTGGCCTAGCTTATCAGACATACTCATTCATCAGTCACATTCACAGGGAAGGCACTGTACCAGACCTTGAGGATAGGAAGAATCCTGCCCTATAGATGCTTTGGTCTAGATGAGTCTGAAATGTAAAAAAAAGTAATTCTACCCAGCGGACAATACAGATTGATGGTTGGTACAGTTACCTGGACTATTTTGCAGTTTTTGAGAGTGAGAATAATTAATGCTGATTTGATGTTTCCATGGGCCCCACTGAGTGTTCAGCACCAAAGGGTTTCCCTGGCTGGACTTGTGTGGCGAGCCTGATGGGGCTCCCCGTGGGCTGGCAATCTTGTGTTACCTGACCCAAGTGCCGGCTCAGCCACTTTGGTCACAGGACAGCAGTACTTAAGAGTTCACAAGCTCTTTTGTTTCAGGAAATTTGGCCAATTATTCAATCTAAGGTTTCATTTGCTTAATGACTTCCTCATTTTACCATCTAATGTCCTTCCTTATTGCTTCATCTCTTTGCCTTTTTATTTTGTTTAGTTATTCTTTGGTCTAGCTATGGTTAATTTAATCTTTCCTCCTAAATCAGTGCCTCTAACCCCTGAAGGCACAAGGCCAAAGGCCAAAGGGTTTTAACTGCCAATGCATGAAAACTCAAAGCTTTGTGAGGTGAGTGTCATTACTGGGGGAACGTAAATGGGTGGGGGGGGTGTCCAGGTTGTCAGTCCTGGGAAAGTATCAGCTGTGAGCTGCAATCATTCAAAATGAAGTCCTTTCATTGGGGATAGTAGGGCTTTTAAAGGTCTTCCCTTTCTTATTTATGTAGGCATTTTGTCCCATTAATTGGGTGGGAGGGACTGAGGAGTTTATAGGAACAAGTTCAATGAACATGAAGGGGGAGTTGCCAAGCGTGCTGATGGGTGGTCAGTTGGAGCTGTCAGAGGGAACGTGTTCTGTGGACCATTCTGTAAAATGTTTAAGAGGATCTGGGCATAGTATAATACTTTAACAGTTTTACTAAGCAGATTACATCCTAATTTGTAGTATGACAACATATAAAGCAATGGAAGACATCTTAGGGACTTGAAACATGTGTCCGTTGCTCCTTTGTCAAATTTGTGATTTTCTTTTTGTCAAAATCAATACCAGATGCATAGCAGTACTTTAAAAAAAGTTAGTTAAATGGATAATTTTCACTCCGAGTCATGACGATTTTCTTCTTTTAATTATTTGTGGTTTTGTGTTTCATGAATCCGAATCTTATTTTGTCAGTCTTTCTTTTAAGTTTTAATATTAAGCTTTCTTTAATTTCTTTCCAATACCTTCAGATTTTAGTGCTGGAATTTACACTTCATACCCTGTTTGTCACTTACTCAATTTTGTCTTTGTTCCATGTTAGACTTTTATTTTTTTACTATTTCTTGCCAGTGTTTGTTGCCTTTGTGAGCTTATACTAATTTCTCTTTCAAACAGCTAAAGATTTTCCACTAAAATTACTTGAGTTTGTTTTAAAATTGATGTTTCATAAGATGAATTTTACAAATTAGAGATTGAAAAATCTGTGGTGTTAAAATATTATGTTATTTTCCATACAATGACTGCACAATTATTTTGCAGATCTTAGTTCTCACTTCTAAGACAATTTTTAAAGCCAGTATTTCATTAGTAACTCTCATTACTTTATGCCAGACACTATATTCTATTTGGCATGTAGTACCCATTTAGTAAATGAAATTTATTTTCTGTTATCTGATATGCTTTGGGTCCTAGGAAATTATTTTACATACGACTAATTCTTCATATGAGGTAGAATATTACATTTGGATCAAATCTTCAGGGAAATAAAGTAGATCTTCCCCTTCTCTTGGAGGTCATTTTATCTATTTTTTTAGGCTAATAATCAGGTTTAGAGTATTTAGAGGAATTTGGAATCTTTTTGATAGAGCTAAATGAACATCTACCAGTAGCTGCAAGAAAATTCTTCCAACGATTCTATTAGGTTAAACCACTTTAGATGTTTGAGTGTTATTATTCATGGAAAACACAATGTATGCTGTTCTTAAATATAGACCCAAGAAGATTGTTATTAATGATTATTTCCAAACATCACAGATTGGACCAGGTTATCATCTGATGCTCACAGATGTCTTAACAATTAAGCTAAAGTATCACATATTCCATTTGGTGGTAGCAGCCATCAAAATAGCCAAAATCACTATCTTGGCATGCCAAGTCCAGTGTGGCAGTAACACATAAACATGGTCATCATTAGCAAATATGGGCCAGATGTTCATCCCCTGAGAATCTATGGAAATGATTACCCGTGCTATGGTGTATAGTCAGTGTCAACACGAAGCAAACAAACTTAATTTAGTATAGAAGGAAGTACAGAATTTCAAATAATCCTATTGCACCTCTGAAAAATACTTATATGAAATTTTCCTAAGTAGAGTTGATATTTTTAGATATCGATGCCCATTAAGTTGCTCAACAAGAGTAATCTTCCCATCTATTCCTAACTGGGGCACCCTGATGTATTATGTGGTCTGCTTTATTAGAATGGCCTACTCTAAGAGCGTGAAAACTTTTTGTTTAACCTGGGTAATTCTTTTTTTCGGTTATTCTAATTTTACCATCTAACTTTATGAAGGAAGCAAGTCAACAAAGGTCTATTTCTTAACTAGCCTTCCTTGTCAAAAATAGTTACTACTTTGTCCATATGACTGCACTCTATCACATCAACTCTCCTCAAGACAAAACTTCATGAATAACCCTATAAAATGTGTTATTTGTAGTATTTTGGTCTATTTTGTTTTCTCATTGACATGAAGTTCAGAGAAGACTGTCACTTTTAAGGTTCTATTCCTGGACACTGCTAGCCCTTTATATCCTATACTGATGTAGAAATGAAAACTCAATACTATAGCTTAAAATATGGCTACACATGTAAAACAATACGGAAACTTCTGCAGAGAGAAAAATTTTCAACCATTGCTTGATGCGTGTTAAGTCCTGGCTGTACAAACATGGAATGTTATTTTGTGGGCATTAAATTAGTTACACATTTACTGGAAGGGCATGCATCAAATAATTTTTCATACATTTCAATTCCTTCAATCAAAAAATTGATCGATAATTTTGAATTTGGACTCTGTTATAATATCATAAATATGTACTTGGACTCCCCCCTTAACTGTGTCCATTTATCAGAATAACTGTGTTTGGGGGGAGACCCTGACCCATGATTCCAAAGTTTTTGGACACTGGATTCAAGGCAGACCCTGGAGAGCCGGAATATCACTGTATTTGCTCTAAAGGGGCTTCAGGGAGTCAGGAGCTAAGTGGAAATCTCACCTGTGTCCACTTTATGTTAGGCTTCATGAAGCTCCCAACCTAATTTATGTTTTATTTCCCAGTTTCCAAATCAAAGTAATATTCTAAAAAAACTGGCAGAATCCCCACCTTTACTCAGAGAATAAGGGTTATCATAACAGGAGATGCCAAAGAGAAAGTCCAGAACCTTCCCACCTGGATTTAGGGGAAACGAACAAATCTGTTTACAGTATAAGGCAAAGGGCTAGCTCTCCTGAGTGGGGCTCCTGGAGTATCTGTGAACTTTCCAATGCTTTTATAATAAATAATCTTCTGTATCACATGTTCAGAGTTGGTGGGTTTTTTTTTTGCTTGCAACTTAGAATCCTACTGATCACTTACTATGTCATTAAAATACTTCTTATTGAGAACATACTGGAGGAAAAAAGGTGGCTTAGAGTACCCTTGTATGTACATTAAGTGGGGGAAAAAACTGTAAAAACTTGGACTGTTGAAAAGATCGATGAGCTGATAGTTTGAAACTATAGTGTTCAAGCCACTCTAAACTGAGAATTTCTCTTAAGATTATTAACAATTAGTTTTATAAAGTGAAATCCACAGTGATAAATTGCTAATCCCCTAAGTAAAATCTAAGGTCTTTGCTCTGCACATAAAGCAGAGATTTGGCTTTAGTTTTCTTCCCATGCCATTGTCCTCGACGATAGATGGCTTCTGTTTTTTATGTTATTAAATCACGTGTCTTTCATTCTTAGAAACAGGTCATGACTCCTTAACAAAAGATTTATAATTTACTAGAATTTTTAGCACCTCCTTTTTTTGTTTGATTTCATGACATTTTCTGCACCCATTTTCTAGAAGTAATCAATAAAAATAATATGGTTTCCAAGATTTCAGCATTATTCAAGGGGACAAAGACAAGGAGACAGCCCAAGTGTCCCTCGATAGAGGACTGGATAAAGAAGATGTGGTACATGTGTTCAATGGAGTGCTAATCAGCCATGAGAAAAGATGAAGAATTGCCATTTGTGACAACATGGATGGACCTTGAGAGTATTATGCTAAAGAAATAAGTCACATAGAAAAAGTTAAGAACCATATAATTTTCCTCATATATGGTATATACAACCGAAATTCATGGACACAGACAACAGTATGGTGGTTAGCAGGAAAAAGGAGGGTGGAGGAGTGGCAGAGGCTAAAAGGGGCCAAATATATGGTCATGGAAAATAATTTGACATTGGGTGTTAGGCACACAATGCAATATACAAATCATGTATCATAGAATTTTATACTTCAAACCTATATAATCTTATTAACCAATGTCACCCCAATAAATTTAATAAAAATAAATAAAACAATAGGATAGGTATTGATTATCACATTACATTCAAAATTTGGACTAAACTATATGGCATGTTGTTTATAAAGAAAACAAAAATTAAAATTGCAAGTTTAAATTACCATAAAAATAATATGTTTTCAAAATTTCCCAACTTTTTACAAAGTTTAAAAACAGGCTCTTCCAGTCAAGATGGTGGCACAGGCAGACATGGCTCACCTCTTCATACAAGTGTATCAAAATTACAAACTAAAATACAGAACAACCATCACTCAGAACTGTCAGAAATCCGGCTGAATGGAAGTCCGACCACTATGGAATTAAAGGAACCACATCCATCCAGACTGACAGGAGGGGTGCACAGGTGGGACAGGCTGGTCCCTCACCAATGTGTGGTGGATAAAAACTTGGAAGGGATATATCAGTAGCGAGGAGTCTCATGCTCACACCAGGCTCTCCAACCCAGGGTCCCAGTGCCAGGAAGATAAGTGCCCACAACTTCTGGCCGCAAAAATCAGTGGGGATTGAGTTGGTGGAAGAAACTGCTGGAGCTCCAAGCAGTTCCTCTTAAGGAACCCACACACAGACTCACCTACTCAGATTCACTCCTTCTGAGCTCCAGCACTGGGTAGCAGCTTGAAAGGCACCAATGGCATAAAAGGAGGAACTGAAGTGTCTGGCATCAAGGCAAACAGAGGCCATTGTCCTTTTTCCAAACCCTCCCTCGACAGAGTTGATAAGCCAGGGGCCATATCTGAGACTCCATCAACCTGGCTAATACTGTTTGACCCACCTTGGAGATCCTTGATACTCTACCACACCCAATTTACAGTCCCACTCAAGCTTCTTTTCCATATGAATGGCTGGTCTTGGCCCACGCTTTGCAACTTCCTAAATCCTCTCAAATAAGCAACAGCTGTCCTCAGTGAGCCCCAGGCCAGGCACTAGCAGCAGCCAGTATAGATTCACAGCTTGACTTCACCTTGAATCTTGAAGCCAAGCACAAGTAGCAGCCATCTCAGATTGCTTTATAGCTCAGGCAGAGTGGCCCTGGGCAAAATACAGGTGGGGGGTAGAACTTAGCCTCCACCACTCCTGAAACCCCAGGGCCAGTGCACCCAGTAGAGAGCTACAGACTGTGTTGGAGCACCACCACCCTGTCCCTGCGCAGCTGATCATCCATGGAGAGTGGAGATTGCCAGTAAGTGGTCACAGCAAGTCCTTGAAGCTGACTGGCCTGGGTAAATACCTCCCATTGATCTGCCAACAACAACCAAGGCTCAGCTACAGTAGGAGGGTGTACTCAGTACACATGAAGGGTGCACCTTGAGTACCCAGCTTGGGTGATAGGGGAGGCTGTGCCATTGGACCCTACAGGACACCTACTACATTAGGCCACACTAACAAGACACAAAGTCAAAGCAGCTCTACTGAATACATAGAAACAAGCATAGGGAGGCTGCCAAAATAAGGAGACAAAGAAACATGGCCCAAATGAAATAATATTTCAAAACTCCAGAAAAAGAGCTAAACTAAATGGAAATTAGCAATCTATCAGATGCAGAGTTCAAAACACTGGTTATAAAAATGCTCAAGGAACTTAGTGAGGACTTCAGCAGCATAAAAAAGATCCAGCCAGAAATGAGGGACTCACTAATTGAATTAAAGAACAATTTATAAGGAAACAGTGGTAGAGTGGATAAAGCTGAGAATCAAATCAATTATTTGGAATATAAGGAAACAAAAACCTACCAATCTGAACAATAAGAATTAAAAAGAATCCAAAAAAATAAGGATAGTGTAAGCAGCCTCTAGGACAACTTCAAGAGGTCCAATATTCATATCATAAGGTTACCAGAAGGAGAAGAGAAAGAGCAAAAATTGGAAATCTATTTGAAAAATAATGAAATAAAATTTCCTTCATTTGGTGAAGGAAATAGACATGTAAGTCCAGGAAGAACAGAGTCCCAAACAAAATGGATGCAAAAAGGCCCACTCCGAGACACATCATAATTAAACTGCCAAAGATAAAGAGAAAAATCTTAAAAACAGCAAAAGAAAAGAAGTTAGGTACCTTCAGGAGAGTTCCCATAAGACTGTCAGCTTATTTCTCAAAAGAAACTTGCAGGCTAGAAAGGATTGGCAAGAAATATTCAAAGTCATGAAAAACAGGGACCTATAGTCAAAATTGCTCTACCTAACAAAGCTATCATATAGAATTGAAGGGCAGATAAAGATCTTCCCAGAAAAGAAAACACTAAAGAAGTTCATCATCACCGAACTATTATTATTTGAAATGTTAAAGGGAATTATTTAAAAGGAGAAGATCAAAATTATGAACAATTATGGCAGTAAATACATATCTATCAACAACTGAATCTAAAAAATTAATCAAACAAGAATAACAGAGACAGAATCATGGATATGGAGAGCATTTTGATAGTTGGTAAATGGGAGGCATGTGTGGGGAAATAGGTGAAGAGTTGAGGGTATTAAGAAGTACAAATAGGTAGTTACAGAATAGCCATGGGGATATAAAGTACAGTATAGGAAAGGGAGTGGCCACAGAACTCATACACATGACTCCTGGACATGAACAAGGGTGGGGGGATTGCCTGAAGGAGTGGGGGTCCTGGGTGGAGGGCAGCAAAGGGGGAAAATCTGGACAATTGTAATAGCATAATCAATAAAATATAATTAAAAATAAATTTTAAAAAGTTTAAAAACAAAACTAGAAAAATAAACTGGACCTATCAGCTGGTCCTTACTCGCTTGAACACATAATTCTTGGTAATTCAATCAGGTTAGACCTTAGTCAATCAAATATTTTCAACATCCCTTACTTACTGATATACATTTCTCTATTACCCTGTCACATGCCATTGCACCCATATAAAATTTCTTTCTTTTCAATACTTTATATTATTTATTGAAGACATGACTCATGAAATCTTTTCCAAATCTTAAAGTTTGTATGGAACCACAAAAGATCCCAAAGAACCAAAGCAACACTTTCTGATTTCAAACGATTCTCTAAGTCCATAGACATAAAACCTGTATGGTGCTGGCACAGAAATAGGCCAATGGGGCAAAAAAGAGAGCCCAGAATTAAATCCAAGTATATGTGATCAGCTAATATTCAACAAAGGGGCCAAGGACACCCAGTGGGGAAAGGATAATCTCTTAAAAAAATGATGCTTGGAAAACTGGAGAAACACATGCAGAACAATGAAATTAGACCCCTATTTCACACCACTTACAAAATTAACTCAAAATGATTTAATGACTTAAACATGACACCCAATACCATAAAACTAGAAGAAAACATTGGTGAGAAGCTCATTAATATTGGTGTTGGTGATGATCTTTTGGACACGATGCCAGATTTACAAACAACAGAAGCAAAAATCCACAAGTGGGACTACATGAAACAAACACTTCTGTACAGTGGTAGAGACAGTTGACAAGATGAAAAGAAAGCCTAAGAAAGGGAGAAAAGTTTTACAAACAATATGTAGGGCAAGGGGTGAATATACAGAATATGTAAAGAACTTACACAACTTAACAAAAAGCAATGATTTCAATTAAAAATGGGCAGAACTAAATAAACATTATTCCAAAGGGGACATCGAAATAGTCAACAGGCCACATGAGACGGGACCAACATCACTAATCATGTGGGAAATGCACATAAAAACAGTGAAATATCACTTCATACCTGTTATAGCAGGGGTCCCCAGTCCCTGGGCCACTGACTGGTACTGGTCTGTGGCCTGTTAGGAACTGGGCTGCACAGCAGGAGGTGAGCAATGGGCGAGCAAGCAGAGCTTCGTCCGTATTTACAGCCTCTCCCCATCGCTTACATCACCGTCTGAGCTCCACCTCCTGTCCAATCAGCGGCGGCATTAGCTTCTCATAAGAGCATGAACCCTACTGTGAACTGTGCATGTGAGGGATGTAGGTTGTGAGCTCCGTAAGACAATCTAATACCTGATGATCTGAGGGGGAGCTGAGGTGGTGCTGCTAGTGCTGGGGAGCGGCTGCAAGTACAGATTATCATTAACAGAGAGGTTTGACGGCACAGAGACCATTGTAAATCAACTGCTTGCAGACTGATATCGAAACCCTGTCAGTGAGTGGCAAGTGACAATTAAGCTGCACCCTGTGGTAGGATTTACAGTGGCAAGTGAGTTGATGTGCTTCAATTGCACAGCTGCATCTGGTGTCAGGCTTTAAGTCAGAATCCAACATTTATTTTAGTCTGTGCATGGCCCACCCATTACTTTATTTACCACTTCCATCAGCGCCTCTTTCTCGCACTGCACACTTGTCTCAGTCACAATTTGGTAAGCCCACATGCTAACCCCAGCCCAAATGAGTGAAAAACAAATGTTGCTGGAGAGCTTCTTTGAAAAGGGGGGAAGACCCAGTGATGAGACAGCAGAAGACTCTAAGACTGCCAACAAAAAGAAAGCTGCATTTAAAAGAAAATACCAAGAGCTCTACTTAAATTACAGGTTCATTGCAACAGATGATTCCTATTCTCCAAGCCCACTTTGTACAGTATGTGGTGACCAGCTATTCAACGAAGCCATGGAGCCTTCAAAACTGCTTCGCCACATGGAGACCAAGCATCTTGCATTGAAAGACAAAAGTTTGGAGTGTTTTCAAATGAAAAAAACGTGAACAAGAAGAACAGAAGCGTTTATTGAAGACCACCAGTTCACCAAATGTGTCTGCACTGAGAGCATCATTTGTAGTGGCTAACTGCATCCCTAAAGCAAAGCAGCTTTGCTCTTGAAGAAGAGTTTACCCCGCCTGCTCCTCAGGGCATTTGTTGTGAACTTTTAGGAGAGGCTGCAGTTCAGAAGGTGGCACATGTTCATCTTTTGGCCAGCACCATACCTAGATGAACTGATGAAATAGCTCAGGATGTTGAGGCACAATTGTTAGAGAAGATCAGTGAGTCACTGTGGTACACAATCCAGTTTGACGTGTTTAGTGATGTTGACAAGAAGGCGACAAGGCTTGTTTTTGTGCAATATATTTTTCAGGAGGATGTGCATGAGGATATGTTATGTGCACTTTTGTTGCCAACCAACACCACAGCTGCAGAACTATTCAAGTCTTTGAATGATTACATATCAGGAACACTGAATTGGTCATTTTGTGCCGGTATGTGCACAGACAGAGCAGCTGCCATGACAGGATGGCTTTCTGGTTTCACTCCTCGGGTCAAAGAGGCCACTTCTGAGTGAGTCTATGCACTGTCATTCATAGAGAAATGCTGGCTGGCTGAAATATGTCACCTGGACTTAACAACGTTTGGCAGCATGTGATTAAAATTATCAACTACATTAAAGTAAATGCTCTTAACTCATGTCTGTTCACGCAGCTCCGTGAGGGGATGGACGCAGAGCACACGTGTCTTCTCTCACACACGGAAATGAGAGGCTTTCTAAAGGTGGGCCACTGGCCAGTTTCTGAGTTACAAGAGCCACTCAGCCACTCCAGAGATTTCTTTTAGAAAAACAGTCACCACTGGAAACACATTTCAGTGACAGAATGGGTCGCAAAACTTGCTACTTGTGTGACATATTCAACCTGCTCAATGAACTCAATCTGTCACTACAGGGGAGAATGACAACTGTATTCAAGTCGGCAGATAAAGAGGCTGCATTCAAAGCCCAACTGGAATTATGGGGGTAGTGAGAGAACAGTAGGATTTTTGACATGTTTCAAACATTAGCAGAGATTTTGAAAGAGACCAAGCCAGGGCCTCTTTCTCCCAGCTGGTGCATGAGCACCTGTCTCAGCTTTCAGAGGAGTGTGAGCATTACTTCCCAACCATGGAAGACCCCTGAACCGGGAAGGAAGGGACCCACGACCCATTTGTGTATGCCAGGGGAATCGACTTCGCCCGTGCTAGACGAGGATCAACTGCTTGAGGTGGCCTTAATAGTATGTTTGGCGTGACTTCAAATCTCCCTATGTTCTGGATTAAAATCAAGGAGGAATATCCTGATGTTGTCACAAAAGCACTGAAAAGCCTGCTTCCATTTCCAACATCCTATCTTTGTGAAGCAGGGTTTTCTGCAGTGACAGCAACCAAAACAAGATTATGGAGTAGACTGGACATAAGCAACACGCTTCGGGTGTCACTGTCTCCCATCACCCCCAGATGTGACTGTCTAGTTGCAGGAAAACAAGCTCAGGGCTCACGCTGATATAATTGTATAATTATTTCACTATATATTACAATGTAATAATAATAGAAATAAAGTGCATAATAAATGTAATGCACTTGAATCATCCTGAAACCATTTCCCCCACCTCTGGTCTGTGGAAAAATTGTCTTCCATGAAACTGGTCCCTGGTGCCTAAAAGATTGGGGACCGCTGTGTGAGACTGTCAACAAGAAGACAGGAGACACCAGGTGCTAGCAAGGATGTGGTGAAAAAGGAATTCTTACCCACTGTTAGTGGGAATGTGAATTAGTCTTCTATGAAAAACAATATGAAGTTTTCTCAAAAATTAATAATAGATCTACCATATAGTCCAGCAGTTCCACTTCTTGTCATTTACCCAAAAGACATGAAAACAGGAGCTTGACAAGATACATGCGCTCAAGTTCATCACAGCATTTATTCACAGTAGCCACGATATGACAGCAACCCAATGTCATTAATGAATGAATGGATAAAAAAGATATGGTATATTTATCACAACCTCAAGCAACTCATTTTGTTCTACATCATTTTAATGTAACCTTGGTGAGATGCTGTGGAAACTTAACTCTTACATATGTCAGTTAGACTCTGGTAAAATTGGTTTTATTGTACATTGTTTTACTTGAAGTCACAGACCCTACTGAAAGCACTAAATGGGAACTCATTGTATACACAATAGAATACTATTCAGCCATGAGAAATGATGATATCCTATCATTTGCAGAAACATGGATGGGCCTTGAACACATTATGCTAAATGAAATAAGAAAGACGGAGAAAGGCAAGTACTATATGATATCACTTATATGGGGAATATAAAAAAGTCAACCTATTATAAAGAAAAAGTAAAATGATGGTTATCAGGGGTTAGGGATGAGCGAATAAGATTGATGGTATTTAAGGGTACAAACTTATGATGAATAGTAAATAATCCATTAATATTTAACCTATAGTACATTGAATATAGACAATAATATTATACTATAAACATGTAATGTGGTAAGTACTATCACAGTGGCAGCCACATTAAAATATAAATGTATAAAAGCAACATGCTGTAACTTTAAATTTGCACAATGTTACATGTCAAATTTATCAAATAAAAATACTTTGAAGTCAAACATACACACACACACACAAGAAAGAAAGCTTTTCTAGATAAACAACCTTTTACCAGGGATATTATCCCTTCAGGACTATTGTTACCATGGAGTCAACTGTAGTGTAAAGAAAAAAGCATTGAGTTAAGAATAAAATGCTCTTCATCTTCTTCATTATTCATCCATTCAACTAACCAGCATTTGTCAAGGGCTTTCTGAATGCTAGACGCTTTCCCTGGTGCTGGAGATGTAGAGATGAGTACCTCAATCAAGGTGCTGATCCCATAGACTTGATGAGTTTTATCTTTACCTGTATTAGTTGTAAAATCTGAGAAAAGCCATTTTGATCTTCTAAATGTTATTTGTTTGTTTTTTTGGTTTTTTGTAAAATAATGGGTGGGGGAGTTTATGGGACCATCACTGCCCAGAGATTGTGAGGGATTAAAGACAGTTCCTGTACCTCCCTGAGCTTTGTGCCTAGTTCTTTGTGTGCACTGAATATCAAAAATGATAATGATAGTAGGTTTTCTTTAGAGAAAGGAGGAGAAATAATTTTGGTTGGTCAAGGATTTAAGGCAAGGTGAGGGCAAAGGGGTAAGGATGGAAGAGCATAGACAAATACACATTCTATGTGGCCCCAGCAAAAGGGTTGCACTGTGGTTTAAAAGGGTTGGGCCAACAGGTAAGTAATCATTGAATGACCTCATTGCAGACTCTAAATAAAATTAGTGCTGACTTGCCCACGTGAGAAGGCATGGCCCAGTGTTGAAGAAAGTGGCACTTTCCTTTCTTCTTTATGAACTCAGAAACAGTTTGATAACATGAAAAAGGGAGATATATGTGCATGTCTGTGTATGTATGTATATATATGTTACGTATAATAGTAAATTATCCCAAGGAATTGGCACATATGATTATGGAGGCTGAGAAGTCCTATGATTTGTCATCTGGAAGTGGAGGCCCAGAAAATTGAATGGTGTACTTTTAGCCTGAGTCCAAAGGCCTGAGAACCAAGAGAATCAGCAGTGTAAGTCCGGTCTGTATCCAAACAATCAGTTCTTCTCACCTGAGTCCCAGTTCAAGGACAGGAGAAGACTGATGTTCCAGTTCAGTCATTCAGGCAGAGAGAGCAAAGTCCCTTTCTTCCATTTTTTTGTTCTATTCAGGCTCTCAATAGATTGCATGGTGCCCACCCACATGGGAGCGGACAATTTGCTTTACTCAGTCTACCCACCCAAATGCTACTTTTGTTTGGAAACACCATCACCCACACACCCAGAAATAATGTTTACCTAATATCTGTGCTCTGTCCTGTTGACACATAAAATTAACCACCATAGGCAGAGCAGAAGACCGGGAAGAAAGCATTGTTTATACAAATATCCCAAGTGTCACAAGAAACACCTTCACAAGGGTAAATGCCATTCAAGAGCCTATGAACAGAAGTTGGTGGGGAATGGGAACAAGGACAGAAGGGGGGGAACAGAAAGATGCATGTCACGTGGTGACTGTAGCTGGCAATCTGGGGTGGAAGTGAGGCATCTTTTGGGAAACTTCAAACAGTTGGAGTTACACTGTCAGTGGATGTAAAGCCTGACAAGAGCAGACGACACAAGATGAGAAACATGTAGTTTGGGAATTAATAAGAATATGATTTAGTTTGGGCCACGAATAAAGCCTGATGGTTCTCTGTGTGGCTGACAGAAAACAAGGAGCATTTATACTATAAAGAATAATATGGCTGTATGTTACAGTAGTTACTATATATGCTCATTTCTGTATCACCTTTCACACATTTCTATTTCTGTTTTGTGCCTTCCTAACCATTTTGTAAACCCATCAGCTGCTCTTCTTTTGAGAGAAAGGAAAATTAAAGAATGTGTTTTAGGTCCCTGTGTTTACATAAAACTACTCAGTTTACAACTCTCCACAAATATTAACTGATTTATTTCAGAAAGAACTTAAGACAACTCATAAAGATAATTGTAGAACCACAAAATTAAAAAAAGAATAAGTGAAGTTCAAGGTAAAAACCAAAACACAGGTAAGAAAATTAAATTTAAATTTGGATAAAGATTATACCCCAAATATCTTGTATATTTCTATGTCATAAATTTCCTCCTATGATTCATGGTAACTCAGATAAGAAACCAGAATCTTGATCAGTTATATGTGTCAACACCCATAAAATAAAGACTAATTTATCTGAAGACATATAGTTAATCCTTGTCCTGAGACATAAGGGCCATTTCTTCCATGAAAACAAGACCATGTTATTTAGTGAGCATCAACCATATCGTAAATATGATGATGAGACTCTTAGAGATGTTTATTCTAAGTTTAAATGTAGGCTCCGAGGTAATAGGAAAGCCAAGATGAGTAAGTTCTAATCTTCGAGGCATCAAACAATAGGCTGCATGTGTCTCAACTCCCTGTAGGTCTGGCTTCATCCCAGGATGGCGTTTAGAGTCTCCACGGCAATCAGGCAATGCTTAGGGATGTCATCGTTTACAATCACGACTATTAAATATTGTTCGGAGAAGTTTCAGGTTATATCCCCCTGCACTGCCCTGGGGAGTTGAGGTAATTGTCATGTAAACTCCAGGAAAAGAACAGCGGTAACATGAGAAACAACGTCAGTGTTGTCTTAATTGTTAGAATTTTTGATTAGGGTTATTTCAGGCAGAATGCTGAGATGGTCCTCAGATTCTTGCCTGCAGTCACTTTCACAGTAATCTCTTTCACTTGAATTTGGATGGGGCATACAGAGATGACGGACATCACGTCACTCCTGTGATTAAGTTATGTCCCAGGTCAGGCAAAGATGAAAAGATTTGCAGATGTAATTACGGTAAGCCTATAAGCAGGGGATGTTAATATTATTAAAAGAAAGGTAATCTTGGGTGGGCCTCACCTAATCAGGCCAGCTCTTCTGAAAAGACTCAAGGTAACAGCTGCAATTTGCCATGCTGGGGAGAGGGCCTGGAATCTTGGGCACACAGGTGACTTCTGGAGATGAAAGAGACTCCTAACCAACAGCCAGAAAGAAAACAGGGACCTCCGTCCCACATCTGCAAGTAGCTGAATTCTGTCAACACCTTGAATGAGCTTGGAAGTGGGTTCTCACCTAGTCAACACTCCAAGTGAGAACACAGCCCATCCACTGATTTCAGTTTTATAAGACCCCGAGCAGAGGACCCAGTGGACCTGTGGCCAGACATAAACTTAAAGAACTCTGAGATAATAAATGGGTGCTGTTTTGATAATTTGTTGCACATCAATAAAAAACAAATACAAAGGTATTTAAGTCCAAATTATAACTAAGCAGTTACTTTGTGCTCAGTCCTACATAAAAGAAAAACAGCTTATCTCTAAATGTATTTCAATACATTACTAATCCAAATCTGATATCAATTATAAACAACAGGCACACAGAAGATTTAATGATTGTTAAGCAGTCATGTTTTGAATATTTAAAATAGCATTTATTTGAAAATAAATTGATGGAAGATTTAGAGATACGTGGCAATGATAAAATACCTTAGATACTGCCAGGCTTTGAAAATTAAAAGAAAACAACAGTGGGTTTTTCTGAGGCTTTTGTTTAGATCCTGTGGGTTTCGAAATTGAGATCTGTAATAACTGCTTGGAAAGATGAAATATAGACGCAAAAAGAATGAGGAGTTGTTAGAGGTCAGCTAAACATTGTAAGAAACCTTTGACCTGATCTGGGGTGAAGTAAAGCATCAGTGAGACACAAGGAAAATACCATTAGAGGCATGCAAAGTGTAGGCATAGTCATAGGCGTATGAACAGTAATATGAATATGAATAAGCATATGCATATTAATAAGCATATAAGCATATGAAGGACTCCTACGGAGACAATGACCAGGAAGAATGAGGATAATTAAGGAGTAATTCTCTGAAATATCTCAGGGTGATTTCTAAAAAGTCAGGTTAGGGAGGAATAAACTGCTGTCAAGAAATACAGCAGTAGTGGCTTCATGCAAAAGCCCGACTGACTCGGACAAGTTGTTTAGTAAATGTTGGGCAGAATGAGACTTTTATTCATAATGGTTAATCAATCACCAATTAAGCCATTAGGAAGCTGTACTGACCCTAGAACTCCCTGCAGTCTTTGTATAACCCCTTGCCTGAGAAGGCCTTGGGACCCCACAGCTTCGCCTGTGGCCAGTGGGCAAACATCAGCGGCCCCATGCATTGATGCGTAAGAATAAGGAGGCTGCCCGCAGTGCACAGAAACACAAAACAAACTCTTTGGTCTCTGGGAGTCTTAAAGCAGGATTCTGAGTCACTGCTTCCACCAACAATACAAACCCTCTAATGGGGACCCGGCCATGGCCCCACCGAGCTGGCCAGGCTGCCTGTGGCTTTGGGGGTTACTCCACTCTGACCACCATTATCAACACGCTAATGCAGTGATAGGAAGAAAGAGAATTCAGCAGAGAGGCACGCTACCAAGGTGATCGAGCCCAAAACGAGGGAAAAGAGAAGGAAAGACGGGGTGAGGTACATTTTCCATCAGCCTTCTGGAGGCAGCGATCCATTTGACGAGAGGAGTTAGAATGCTATGACCATGCAGTTTTTGCTAAAAAACTCAAACCCATATTATCCTTTTAATAATTAATTGGTCTAAGGCTTCAGCTGTGTGAAAATCCACAGCACAGCTGTTTTCACAAAAATACATATAAATTACATGGTAGTATTTATCAGCAACAACAGTCTTTAGCCTGGAAAGGGTCGATCGAATCTCCAAGGGCTAATACCTTTAATGTGTCAAAGACTTGTATGTAATTTTTCATTCTATTAATCATAAAGTCCCTCTGAGTACATGGGGCTAGAGTCATTATTTTCATCTGAAAGACGGGAAAATTAGACTGAGGTGGTGGAGGACCTGGGCCCAGGAGGTAAAGAGAAGCAGGTGAGAGAAGCCAGAGTCTCCTCCCAAGACAATGCTTTGTCACACGACTACATTTTCCTGCTTCAAAGAAAATAAAACATTATGAACAAGAGAAAACCATTTCCCAGGAATATTACTAAAGTGTTTCTAACTATAATGATGTTATTGAGGTGTTGAAGATAAAGCAGCTTAGCTTTGTCAGGAACAGTAGAAAAAAAATTACAGGACAGTGAAAGCCATTCTGTAATTAAGTGTCATAGATTTCTGACTTTCCATCTCTTTCCAAGCTCGGTTTTAACTCTTTGGGACACTGTATTCTGGTGAATCAAATAGACCCTTTAATATAGAGTGTTTATCTGACAAAAGGAATGATTATATGGTGAAATATGAGGACTGTTCAGAAGGTACCCAGCCATGTACTATGAAACATAGAGACATTTACTGAAGAAGATACAAGATACAAGAAACATTGCATGTAGGACAATGACACCTCAGTCCCCTTCAAAGTAGGCACCTTGGAACCTCACACAGTTCTCCCAGTCACCATCAGCTGCCCCGTTGTATATTCCTGAATCTCATCTTCAGTCTGAAATCTGTTCCCTTTCAAAAGTGATTTTAGTTTTGGGAAAAGCCAGAAGTCACAGGGTGCCAAATCTGGGCTGTAGGGGGTGCTGAGTCACCTGGGTTATTTGATGTTTTGCCAAAAAACTCTGAACAAGATGTGGTGCACGAGTGGGCACATTGTTGTGATGAAGCTGCCAATCACCAGTTGCCCATAGCTGAGGCTTTCTGAATTATCTGTATGGTTTCCACGAAGGAATGTTCAAGCTTAACACAAAATTCGATGCAGATTCATTGCTCTACTTGCTAAGTCATTTTGAATTCAACAGCCACACAGTACACATGCTCACTCAATGGCATCTACTGCCCCCACACTGACTAGTACAGTGAAGTTGTCATTGTTCACATGTGCACATTCCAGTCCACTCTCCTTGGTGCCAGGTTACATTGATGTCGTGCAAACCATTCTCATTATAGTAACAATGGCTGGACTTTTTCTGGATGGACCTCGTACACCAAAACTAAACCAGTATAGTTGATTTTGACTTTCACAGATTTTTGTTACTTACTTCTGATTGCTCATGAGTGAGCCTGAGGCCTTGATATGGACCTTGTAATTTTACTAGGTTCCCCTTAATGTCGTCTGCACTAACTTGGTAAAGAGGCAATTGCATATAGTGTGATAAGAGTCCATTGACTTTTTCTCTTTGATGATACAGAATCACCTTTAAGTCTCTTAGTACTATTGTTACAAATGCAGTCGTCCAGCATTTGTGTCCAGCAGATGTGTCTAGGCATTGGGTACTCATACAAAAATGCCAGGTCAGACTGGTGTTTTCTCCATAAGGGAGAAATAGAAACAGCCTTTTAAGTGGTAGTACAAATTAAGGAGTTTTTTTTTAAGTATAAAGTTAAAAAAACTTCACTATGTTTATCCTTTTTAGGCCACCAATAGTGTGTGTGTGTGTGTGTGTGTGTGTGTGTGTGTGTGACTGCAAATCCCAGGAGCCTTGTCTTTGTTCTCAGTCTCTTTGATGATTCTGTAGCTTTGCAGTCGGTGACTCCACCCATCCTGAGCTATGTCACTGCACAGGCTCTGTGAAGTGAGGCCCTACTTAGTGTCCTGCTTCTCTGGTTAGCGTTTCCTTGTTTCCTTTGTGGGCTCCTCTTTAACTATGGACACTTACAAGTTTTAGTTTTGGGACCTTATATGTATGCATTTATTTTTCAACTCTGTGGATGACTTTCAACTTTGCATTTCCAGAACTTTCTCATCTAACCTCTGGCTCTCTGTAGATGCCTCCTGATGTTTAAAAATGGGTTTCTGTGCTGTAAGTGCAAACTCAGAGTGGTCAAAGGTGAACCCACGATCCCTTCCACCTCACGTCTCTCTCAGTTCTTACCTGGGACTACAGGTACAGCGTTATCTTTACTTCGTGCTTTCTTTGACATAGGTAACTAGTAAGGAGTCAATGTAAAGTTCACATTTCATTAGAATTTTAAACCCAATTTTAATTCCTTCTAGATACTCACATTGCTGCAGTAAAATTGCTTGGAGGAATTCCCTCTTAACAAAATCATCGCCGGCTTGATCTTAACCTCCCACATTAATCAAGTTTCTCTTCTATTCTGATACCTGGAAGGGCTCCCTATTTCCTATTAAAGTAGGTTTAAGTTACTTGACCTGGGTTGAAGGCTCCTATGACCTGATCCTACCCTTCCTGTCCTGTCCCTTTACTCTCCTAGGCACACCTTTCTCTTTCACCAGGAAAGCCTCTGTTCCTATGAGCACACTGCTCCCATTCTGTGCTGAACAGCATTGCTTTGATGGCTGACCTGCCTAGCCTCCTCCCGCATCTCTTCACCTGTGCACCGCCTATCTGTCTTCCATGTTCCAGCTCAAGTCCCACTTCCCGATGAGAGTAGTCCTGCATAAACATGACCTTCTCTGAAGTTGTTCCAAATTTAATAGGATGTAGAATGTCTACCCAACAAGATAGTACAATCACATGACAATCACATGCATATGATTGTGATAGTACAATCACAATCATGTTGTGTCATATATTTTAGTTTAGACTGGAATCTTCTGAGGCCAGAGGTTAATAAATAGGTGTATCTGAACCTGGCTTTGAGATTAATGTAAATAAAATAGGTGGTCAATAATTAACAGTTGACTAAAAACTCTGATTTCTCAGATTTCCCAGTCATTCACGTTATTTTAATATCCCACCTTGTCATTTGGAAAAAATTAAGTGGTACCTAAAAGCTTTAAGGAAAAATAAAATTACGTTCTCTTGTTTACTTAGGAACATAGCTTTCCAGTTCACCTTTGGGAAAAGGGAATACACATTAAACCCTTGATTTTTTTTAATTAATGGAAATCATTTCACAGGTCTGGCTCCAGGTCTATACTAATTTATTAACAGGAAACACCTGAGAGTAATTGCTTTCTGGCGACAGAATAATGTTTTATTATTTTTTTAGACTTTTCTATTTAAATACACATATAGCTTTGATAAATATTGTAATCACTTATGTTTAGAAAATATAACACTTTGTTTCTATAGCTGGCTGAAATTCTTTAATTAAAGGTGATTTTAATTTGGAAATTCAAGATGTTATGAATTAAACTCTACTGTGCTTAAGTTAGTGGAGGAGGAAAGTATTTGAAGTGTGGTCTGGGTGTTCTATAAGCTATGGAAAAAATGCCCAGTATAATCTTAATATAGTCATTAAACCGAAACTTCTTTTATGTATTTACAAAAGTAAAATTTACTTCATCGCTATAGTTGAGTAGTTTGTTCTTCCAGACTTTTCACATTAAAGTTCTCTAACATTTTAGATTTGTCAGGCACATCTCACATCATTTGCATAACTTTTATGCATCCAAATGAGTTCACATTTTTATTTGTTGTCTAATTCTTGCTAATTCAACATAGGATTTAGAGATTCTAGTTGCCAATTGTTACTTGGGTTTGGGTGGGGATGGTGAGAAGAGCGGGGGAAGGCGAAGGAAAACAATAAGGTAAATCAGGTATCACGACAACAGCTCCCTCGTGCCCTTAGAAGGTAGAAGAGCCCCCTAATGGAACCTAGAGCTGAGTAGGAGTGGGTGTGACACACGATCTGTGCGCTGTGACCTCACATTACTGCAATATCAGGTTACACTCAATGGAAAGGCACCATTCTGGGTGGCACTCTAGTGCACGTCTCAGGATTTCCACTTTCTACTTGGCAGGAATACACTGTAGACATACCAAGGTTTCCTGCAAGATCTGGTGGGGAGACCCAGTGAGAAGAGGGAGGGAGAAATCTGAACCTCCCTTTAAAAAAGTCACCTGATCGGTGTGATGTAGAGCAACCTACTATTAAAAAAACAATTTTCAAAAATTAAGTATTCATTACACTAGTTTACAGAAATGCAAGCTACCCGGAAAAGAGTTGGACACATTAAGGACGGAGTTACAGTGTATTCTGAGAACGTGATTTTCATGAGAACATGAAGTTCCCTGCCTTCTTCCTCAGAAATATAGGTGTCAACTTGGAGTGTGAGCTCTTTTAGTCAATTATGTGCACATAAGTTATGTGCATGCTCCTCCAAGAATATGCAAGAATATTTTACAATTATATTTCTAACAACTTTATTAAGATGTGATTCACATACCACACAATTCACTCATTTCAAGGGTACAATTCAATGACTGTGTACTTGTATAGTGACAGACCTGTGGGTCTATCACCATAACCACTACGACCCCCCAAAAATACCCCGCTCCCCTTAGCCATTACTTTCCTCAATCCTCCCCCACCAACACCACCTCAGTACCAGGCAACCCCTAATCTACTTCTGTCTTCGTAGATTTGTCTATCCTGATGATTTCACATAAATGCAACCATATGATGTGAGACCCTTTGTGGCTGGCTTTTCACTTAGTATGGTTTTCAAGGTTCTCCAGGTTGGAGCATGCACCTGTGCTTTATTTCCTTTTCTTACTGAATACTATTCCATTGTACGATTGTCCATTTTATGTATGCATCCGTCAACTGATGGCCATTCAGTTGTCTCTGCTTTGGGGCTATTCTGACTAATGCTGTAATGAACATCCACACCCATTTGCATAGACATATGCCTTCTTTTCTCTTGCTGATATTCCTAGGAGTGAAATTGCTGGGGCATGGTGGTAACTCTATGATGAGTCTGCTGAGGGACAGCTAGGCTGTTTTCAAAAGTAGATGCACCATTTTATATTCCCACCATGAGATCATGAGCATTCCAATACTTGTTATAGTAACAATTGCATTTTCAAAACATAAAATCACATTTTCAGTGGCTTTAGAATCTTGGTATTCAATATATACCTCATTAGTTTAATAGCTGCAAGTTCTTCCATATTATAGATATGCAATTATTTCTTCAGTTATTCCTCTTTCCACAGGCTTCCAGCTTGTTTCCGATTTTTCAGTATTAAAACTGTTACTACCTGTGCGATGAACATGCTTGTGCAGGAGGTTTTTATGTATATATGAAAGTACTTCCCTAGGGTGGAAAACTAGATATTAAAATACTCTTACACAGAATATACAAAATATTTATTTAAAAATATACGCCCAAATGGTCAAAATATACTGTCAAAATGACTACCCAAAATGTCTGTTCACCATGCCTTCACCAACGTGTATCCTGATTAAACTATTTATGTTTTTGTAAATCTAACAGATTAAATATTTGCTCTCTCAATTTATATTTCCCAGATTACCAGCTATTAAACATCCATGTATTGAGCATTTGTTTTATTTAATCACTGCCAGTCTTTTCTAAATCTTACTGATGATACATAGGTGTTAAAATATGTTTGCATATTAATCCTTTGTCCATTATATACCAGTTTTTTACCTATATTTTAAGAAATACAGAGTTCTGAGAAGGGATACAGCTCCACTTAGGTGGCCACCAAAAGCCAGTGAGGAGGCAGCAGTGTCTCTGTAGGTGCCTCCTCAGCCCTCCGCTTAGGGTGTGACCCGGACTGCCCCACCACCTGGGAGTCACTGTGGAGGTGAAAAATAGATGCGGTAAGGTATACCTAACCACAACGGAGCAGCTTGGGCCACGCCCCTCCCCCCTAACCAACTCCCAGATTCTGCTCAGACTACGGTGAGCTTGTGGAACCCTCAGGGAATAGTTTTGCTCAGAGCCTACATGGAAGGTGAAACACTGGCCTGGTTCATCATTTGCCTTTGTTAAACTATTCAGGGTTCTGTTGTCCGACTGCTCCAGCGACTTAGAATAGCCATTCTATTCTTTGCCAGGGGTGCTGGGCAATGAAGAGCGTTCCATCACTTCTGTGGAAAGTTAATAATCATCCAATAGCAACTCTATAGATAACCCATAACACTACATAAACCTATTTTCCGATGAACTTAGATGCAGCAACGTAACAGTTTCAGAGCAGCACGTTGAGTAATTGTCAGTGACTTGGGGTTGGCTGCCTTTGCTGTGCTATGTTGGTGATATCGGTGGGGAATAAAAAACCTATACATTTTACCAGAGTTTTGATGTCAACATGTCCAAAATAATCCAGCTCTGGCAGTGGAGCTACCATCTACGCAATCTTCCAAATTATAATCTAAGTCAATTCTATTAGTTCTCTAAACTCACTTGTTCATGAAGTCCCATGAATGTCACCTCTTAAATAGTGCTTGATTTTCTCTTTCAATGGGAACCATCTTAACATGAACCCTTCTCTCCTGCCTTGTCTATGAAACAATTTCCAATCCAGTATGCATGCCTGCAGTCTGTCCCCCTTTCGGTCCTTCCTCCTCTTTCCTACTGAGTCCTCTTTTATAAATCACAAATCTGAATTGGTTTTTGCCTTCAGTGGCATTCTACCTGTGTCATAAAATCCAAGGCCCACTGAATGGCCACTGCTGGTCGGGCCCATGCCTGCCCCCCAGCCTCCTTCCAGACGCTGTTCCCTCAGACCGAATGTTCCAGCACACCGAACTATTTCTATCTCCCAAACCCAACATACTGTTTCAGGCTCACTGCTTTGCACATGAAATCATCTTTACCTGAAATACTATCTTCTTGTGCCATCTGGAAAAGTCTAATAATGATTTAAAATTGATATATGCATTATACTAAATCTGTTCAAGAAGGGGCGAGCAGTGAGTAGTGAACTCCATGAATTACTTGGCTTTCTTACAGTTGGACAACTAACAATTACATCAATATAAATTCTACGTATATTCCCATCCTGTCCTCTCCATCACATCTCTAGGTTTCCATGTAAAATAATACCATTTAGTAAGCACATAAAAGGAACTCTGGCTGAGAATGGGAAAAACGTTTGTTTGAATGCCAGCTTTTCTGTTGACTAATTCTATGACTGTAAAGCTCAGTTTTCCAATTAGAAAGCAAAGTCATCCTGGCTGGTGTGGCTCAAGGATTGAGTGCTGGCCTGCAAACCAAAGGGTTGCCTGTTCGATTCCCAGTCAGGGCACATGCCTGGGTTGCAGGCCAAGTCCCCGGTAGGGGGCATGCAAGAGGGCAACCACACATTGATGTTTCTCTCCCTCTCCTCCGTCCCTTCCTCTCTCTCTAAAAATAAATACAAAATATGAACCCTATAATATTACTGGATATCAAGATATGCTATTTAGAGTGTTTATCATTTTTATTTTATTTTATAACTAGTCTTTGAATGTGGTGAGTCTGTGATACATCAGCTGCCCTAAATGTCAGTATCTCTAGGTTTGGTTTTCAAACCAGTAACATTATGCGGCTCCTGGAAGGTTGTAAAGATGCAAATTCTTAGGTCCCACCAACATTCCCGAATCAAAGCTTACATTTTAATAAGCTCTCCAGATGAGTTGCACATACACTAAAATTTGAGAAGAACTAAATCATAGAGTACATTTCTTATAAGCCTTCCACCTGGTAATATTTATTGCACTAAACTATTCAACACATGATTGCCTGACAAGAACTTAGTATGGTTATTGTAATAGATTTTTTTAAACTCTTACCTGAGGATATGTTTACTGAGTTTAGAGAGAGAGGAAGGTCAGGGGAGAGAAAAAGGGAGAGAGGAACATTGATCAGCTGCCTGCTGCATAGGCCCAGGGATCAAACCTGAAACCTAGGTATGTGCCCTGACCAGGAATCAAACCCCTGACCTTTTTGGTGTACAGAATAATGCTCCAACCAGCTAAGCAACCCGACCAGGGCTATAGTAATAGGTTTACATATAACTAACCATAATAATCATATACATCAAATATTGCATGTGAATTGCAGGAATATCAGTGATTAACTGCCACATTCAACATCATTTAAGAAGTTTGAATCACTCTCTGATCGCTCTGGTTGCATGCCCTTCATCTCAGATTTCTTTTCTTTTTTTAACTTGAAAAGGAAATCCCAATTTTTCTTTTATTTATTTTTAAAATTTTTGTTTATTCTGTGGCAGTTGTCTCAATTTTTCCCCCTTTGCCCTCCTCTGCCTAGCCCACCCCCGACTCCCACAGTCCATCCGCACACTGTTGTCCATGTCCATGGGACATTCATGCATGTTCTTTGACTACTCCCTTCCCCTGCTTTCCCCCGGCAGCTGTCAGTCTGTTCCCTGTTTAAATGTCTCTGGTTCTGTTTGCTCATTAGTTTATCTGTTCATTAGGTTGCTCTTTTAAGTGAGATTGTATGGTATTTGTCTTTAACCTACTGGCTTATTTCACTTGGCATAATAGTCTCCAGTTCTACCCATGCTGTTACAAAGAGTGGGAATTCCTTCTTTCTTTCTGCTGCATGGTATTCCATTGTATAAACATACCACAGTGGGTTTTTTTTTTTTAATCCATTCATTTACTGATGGGCACTTAGGTTATTTCTAGCACTTGGTTATTGTAAATTTTAAGTTTATTTGAATTAGTGTTCTGTGCTTCTTAGGGTATATTCCCAGCAATGGAATTGCTGGGTCAAAAGGCAGTTCCATTTTTAATTTTTTAAAAACAGTATGGAGGAAATTTCATACTGTTTTCCACAGTGGTTGCACCAGTCTGCATCCCCACCAAGAGTACACTAGGGTTCCCCCTTCTCTACAACTTTGCTAGCATTTGTTGTTTGTTGGTTTATTAATGATGGCCATTCAGAGAGGGGTGAATGATATTTCATTGTGATTTTAATTTGCATCTCTCTGATGGCCAGTGATGCTGAGCATCTTTTCACATGTCTATGGGCCCTCTGTATGTCCTCCTTGGAGAAGTGTTTATTCAGGTCCTTTGCTCATTTTTTAACTGGATTGTTTGTCCTCTTGGTGTTGAGTCATATGAATTCTTTGCATGTTTTAGAGATCAAACCCTTGTCTGATGTATCATTGGCAAATATGTTCTCTCAGACCATCCATTTCCTTTCCATTTTGATGATGGTTTCTTTAGCCATGCAGAAGCTTTTTAATTTGATGTAGTCCCATTTGTTTATTTTTTCCTTTATTTCCCTGACCTTAGGAGACAAATCAGCAAAAATATTGCTATGTAGGCTATGTGAAATTTTACTACTTATGCTTTTATGTTATCACGACTTATATTTAAGTCTTTTATTCTTCTTGAGTTTATTTTTGTGTAGGGTGTAAGTCAGTGGTTGAGTTTAATTTTCTTGCATGTAGCTGTCCAGATCTCCCAACACCATTTGTTGAAGAGGCTATTTTTTACCCCATTATATGTTCATGCCCCCTTTGTCAAATATTAATTGACCATAGAGACTTGGGTTTATTTCTGGGCTCTCTGTTCTGTTCCATTGATCTGTGTCTGTTTTTATGCCAGTACCAGACTGTTTTGATTACAGTGGCCTTGCAGTATTTTGTCCCAGATTTCGGAAAATTTCTCCCATCTTGATTCCTTCTAGGTCAATATTTTATATATCTTTTTAACACACATTACTTTCACACATCTTAAAAATCATGCCATTAGTTACTTTGCAGCTAAAGTTTTGTACAGCAAATGCATTTTCAAGAAAAAACTTCAGTGATGTGTAGGACTAAACGTAAACATTTTTAAGAAGACATTAATCTAATGTATTTTCAGAATACACGTGAACAGAATGAAAGGTCGTTAAAGATTGCAATAATGTTTGTATGAATCACCACACTGTAAGTCGTGAATTGTAATCATAAATTGTCAATTACATCACAGACATCATTTCAGTCCAATTGACACATTACTTATTCTTAATGTAGACATAATTTACAATGATTTTAATCTTGCATTATCTTAAAGAAAGTATAGTATTATTAAATAAGAGAGTGGAGCTAATATTTTTTTTACAGTTTAAAGACATTTATGTACTTTAAAAATACCCCTTTATTTGCCATGCTTTGAAATATTACTCACCCTATCAAGAGCCTTAGCCTTACTTTTTACGTTAAAAAATTCCCTTTAAGTAAAACATCCTTGAAACTATTATTGCAATATAGCTTCTTAAAAAATATTCTGTTGTAACTTAAATTAAAATAATTTAGATTAATCTTTTTCAAGTTGTGATGATTAAGTTTTTCTATATGTGCATTTTAATATTCCAATCATAAATTAACATTTGTAAAAGATTTTTTCCTCTTCTTTATATTTTGCAATACAGATTTTTGTAGAGAAAGAAAGCATGTTACGGAGTAAGGGTGCTCAGGGATGGTATGTACTTCCTCTGTTTTTTGTGATTGAAATCGTGTTTTGAGGGGATTGTGTGGAATGAGAGACTGGGAAAGACAGGTGAGGATGGCCCATACCGTCCCCTAAAACCACTTCGCATTACAGATGGGCACCCCCAATGGGGCACTGCAGTTCTGTGTAGCACCTGCTGCCTGGGGACAAACTGTTCTGGGTCAGGCGGCTGGGATGACTGTCTTTGAGAGGCTTGGTAAGGACATGCCTAAGGCTGGCACAGGGCATTCCATAAGCTTCCTTATTTATTTCTACATCTGTGATATGTGGGCTTCAGGTCAAGCAGTTCTCGACAACAAGGTAATGTCTTCTGACTTCTTTGTAACTCACTGCCTTTGATGTTTCTTTGATTGAGGCCTTTTCTCACAGTGAGTTGCCTGTGTGTGATGGGGAGAGGTACAAGATGGGGAGGGGCAAGCAGCAGTGACCTAACTCATTCAAAACAATGCCACATGACCTTGAGCTCTGAGCATTTACTTACAATGATGCAGGGAGATAATTAAGACCTGATACTGTTCTAACAAGAGTGAGAAGATGGTGTTTGTAATAAACAATAAGCTTTGCAGGGATGGGTGGGGCCGGGGGGGTATGGTGGGGTGAAAATGGAGACAATTGTACTTGAACAACAATAAAAAAAACAATAAGCTTTACTGTTCAGAAGTTCCTCTTTAGGAGTGGTTCCATTAACTGGTGGAATCCCTTTGCATTTGTAAGCACTCCTGCATGACCACCTAGGAATAGGCAAGCACACATTTCTTAAAGAAATAAAGAATATACTTATAAAGATTGCACTCAATATAAATAGAAAGTAAAGGATAAAAATAATTTTAAGTTGTATAAAATGTTTTGAATAGAATACTTAGTTCCATAGAAATTGCTATTCTTAAATTAGTGGAAGATTTCTATCCTCAGATTTAAATGGTATATACATTTTTCTTTTTCTCTATTATAATATCTCCAAGGACAGGTGTATTTTTAAGTGACACATCACCATAGAGATATTTACCTTAAATGTGTGAATGCATCTTTGACTATCAAATCCTGGATTTAGATTATAAAAGCACAGAAAACATATACAAAACAGAAGAAATTTAAACATAATACTTAGAGGAAGGATTTATGTTCTTCCAAAAAGGTAAGTATTCACCACATGAAAATATTCGGGATTTCCCCCCAGGGAAGTAAGTCTACTATTGCGACTACCACAACATGCAGACCTACTATGGAGGTTGCACACAGTGTGCCCACGTGTTCTGCTCCTGAGATGGGAGGCAATGACATGAAGTATGGCTAACATCTGTCCCACATTAGTTTCTTATTCTTCGTCAAATGAAATCATCCCCTGTAAACCCAAGACCTGTTCACGATAGAAGAGTTTTTGCCAATCCGAGCAGCTTTTGGCCTACGTTTACCCAGATGTTTTGCTTTTTCCAACAGATGGCTCTCAACGTTGTATTTCTATTTCAGTGGCTGCTGCCAAGTGAAGTGTGTTCTGGGTCCCTTCGGCGTCTCCTCTCGACAGCTTCACAGTCAGGCCGGTCACGTTCTCACACAAAACGTCACAAGACAGAGGCTGATACAAAGCACCAGACACATGAACGGTGTTATTTATAAAAATGCGCCTGTATTTGTGAAAAGTTCACGTGCTCTTATTAGATCATCTCTATATAGGTGGCATGAAGTAAAGAATTATAGCAAATGCACATTACAAGTGTTGCTCACATGTTTAGGAACCTTTGGTATTCCAAACAAGGAACTCGATTAAGGACATCATTATCCATCCCACGGGACTTTCAATCATTTCAGCCAGTGTATAGGAGCTACTGGTAGTGTGTTATAGTCCATCAAGATAATGTTCAATTTAGATTTTCTTGATAAAGGGAGGTTGGGCATAGTGCATTTTCTAATGTGACATTAGCACTTTTAGCATCTCCCCCAAGAGCTAAGATAACGCGGGCAATCAGATACAGAGAGCAAAGAAACAATCCACTCTCTCAGATTCATTGTTAGTGAAGGTGTTGCTAAGTCTAGGCTATGTGCAACTGTGCGCAGTTTTCTAGTTTCTGGAACCGCTTGTATTTATGCAAATTTCAAACACGGCATGAGATTTTCCCTTCCCAACTACAGATATTTTGTATGTTTCCCCCCCATTATTTGCAGGGTTCAATATTGAATTAAACCTAAATAATTTACATGTAACAGGGATATTAAAAAAGTTACTTGGAAGAGCCTTAACTTTTGAACATTTGTAGTACATATCAAATCATTTTAGTTTTTTTTAACTTTCATGACTTTTTTCAGAAATGAAGAGCCAGACTTGTAAATAGATAATAGCATAAGCAGACTGGAGGAAAAAGAATGTAAGAGACAAAGTGTAAGCTATGGCATTAAATGCTGGGCTTAAATGAATGAAAATCAGGTCAAAACAAAATGGCCCAATTCAGATCCACATAAGAAATACACGTTTAAAGACTGAAATAAAAGCTGTCACAGACCCAATATTGATTTTTTTAATTGAACAATATTGCTTGGCAGAAAGAGCAAATAAATAATTAAAATAAGATAAAACAATTAATCCATAAATCTAACTGCCCTATAGCTGAGAATTTTATATTTTCCTTAGTACCTCCGGAGTGGATGTTTTTACTCTTCCTTTTCTCATCCGTCCTCTATCAGAGCTTTTCTTTAGGTCACTGCTGTGTGTTCATATGCACTGTACAATTCTATAACAAAAGTTGTTAAAATGAAGCACACAAGCCAATCACCCGTTTTCATAAAAAACAAAAATGTTGTATTGGAACGCAGCCACGCCCATTGATTTCTATATTGTCTGTAGCTGCTTTTGTGATACAACAGACCCATGGAGTATTTGCTACACAGACCACATGGCCCGCAAACTAACAGATTTATTAGCTTGAGCTTTAGGACAAAACTTTGCTGGATTATGTCGTAATACTGCAAGTGAACGGTAAAGTTCTTTCCAAGGCTTTTCCATGTTATAATAAAATTCCTGTCTATATTGATGGGCACTGCAATGTATCCTCTTTTTATATTTTTCCCAAAAAAGACATAGCAAGGGTTACTGAATGAAAACATACACATATTTTTGTTCATTATAAAATGGATTTCAAACGTTTTGTACAGTGGCCACAAGGATAAATTAACATAAATAATCTCTCAGTTTATAGGATTTTACAGAATTTTGCCAATAGTAAACATTATTATGTATTTTAATTTAAAATATATGACTAAATAAGTAAACTTAAACCACATTCCAACCCTATTCATTTCTATAGCTGCTGATACTTATGCTAAATAGTTTCATTGTTATTCAAGAAAGTGGTACAATACGTGTGACAATAAATATTTAGACAAATTTCCAGGCACTCTGAAATCTGTTCCAATGTTGTCACATTACTGCATGCAAGATTTAGGGAAAACCCCCAAAACTCGCAGGACCTGTTTCTTCTTTTTGTTTTGTTTTGTTTTGAAACATATACTTAACCATAAAACTACTGCGATCATTAAAAGAGAGAACATAGTTGAACGTGCTTTGAAAACTACAATAAAAACCAGGTTATTCTTATACAGAAGTGAAAAGTACTTTCATATTTATGGACCACAATTTTCAGTTAAGTCCAAGTAATATGCGTGTGTATTTGTAGGTGTCGTGTGTTCACCATTTGGAAGATAATTGCCACCCAGTCTGAAAGGCAAACGTCAAACATTTCAGCTTCTACAATAAGAATCTTCACCTAGCAGAGATCAAATTCTATTCCACCCGGCTTGGCACCTGTGGTAATCTTTGTGTTTCTTGGTGACATTCTACCGCAAGCATCCAAGGTGTACAGCAATGAAAGAGAAAAAAAAGTCAGACGTGGGTTTACCTGACACTGGGGCACGTATAAATACCCCAAACTCCCAGTCTCTGATAAAAACAGCGGTGCTTTGTTCTCAAAAGCAGTCATGACAAGCTTCCTCCCTTCTCTGGCACTAAAATGGATGGAGAATTATGGAGAAAAATAAGAGAGATTAAAGGCCTTTATTTCTATATTGTTAAATTACAGCAGCTTGAGCATATCGTTTGGTTGTCATGTAATGGAGGAGCGCGTTGAATGGAGTGGGACCCAAATTCACGTTGACACCTGATTTGTCATGGAAGATAAAAATCTAGCGTTATTTGATTCAGTTTTAAGAACCTGGCTAAAGAGGATTTTTGTCATATCTGTTTTGATCCTTCCTCGCTTATAGAACTATACTTCACTGTAGTTCGGGACGTAATGACAGATGATGGCATGTGAAAGTTCTTCCCTAACAAACCTGATTATCTAGTTTTTCCCCCAGGAATTCCTTTGATGTTGCATCATAGGGAGGGTAGCTAGCAAAGGTTAAACACATGAAGAAAATTCTTAACATACTTGCAACTAAAAAAGACAATTGGATGCAAAATTTTGTACCAAGATCACTAAGACTGGAAAAACCATGGAATTACTATGTGTAACTATAGTTGGTATTTTAAAAAAAATGAAATTTCCTATTTTTTGAAAGATTTTATTTATTTATTTTTACAGGGGACCAGCCCATAACCCAGGTTGGTGCCCTGAAGGGGAATCAGAACGGTGACCCCTTGCTCTGCAGGACAGTGCCCAACCAACCGAGCCACGTGGGTCAGGGCAAACTTTCCTAGTTCGCCATCGAATGCTGACAGAGCAAAACGTAGCTGAGCTCCTCTGTCTTCACTGATCAAATCATTGAGTTCAACAGGTGCAAATCCTCTGCCTGTAGAATAGTAGAGGTTTGGGGATCTAGGCTGCATCAAAAATGTGGACCAACAGATCTAGCAAAGGCCATTTCAATGCTATAATTGAGGGACCAATGCCTCTCAGTGCCACCTGCATAATGGTGTTATAAAATAAATATGGCAGATCCTAACTTAGAGATATCTGGCCCAGTGGGTTTAGGTATGGCTAAAAATTACGTTTAGTAAAAGCACTGCCAATTTATTTAAGACCAATGTACTGTGCCAGCTTTAAAACATTTTCATATAGAATATATAACATGAGCCTTTAATTCATCCATGAGGTAGCCTGACCACGGATGACAACACCTAGACTCAAAGTGGCAAGGTTAGGAGCCGAGGAAAAGATGGTGCCATTCACTGTTCCTCTCCAATTTCATTTCCATGTGGTTTTAGTCATGATTCAGGATTTCTCTTTCTTAATATTTAGCTCCTTATAAAAACTATACTTTCCCCTCTGCCCAACTGGGGAACCATTTTTTTTTTCACATTTCTATCTGAAGCTCCTTCGTTCCCTCCCTGGAGGCCAGATCTGCACTGTCCTGGCACCTCCCTGGAAGCCAGGGCTGGAGTCGCGGTCTGGCCTCAGTCCCTTGCCAAGCGTTGTCTCTGCACTTGGAGGGTGCGGGTAACACTCCTACTTCAGAGGGCTGTTGTGAGGATAAAAAGGACGCCTCACAAGGAGAATGTAGAAAGCTTGAACAAATATGGCTCCTCACACTGACATGCAGAACTTTATATCATTAGAACCTTACCTGTCAAAAAGGTTTAGTTGCTTCATTTGTAAATAGCCTGCATGACCAGGAGGATTGCATGCTCTGAGACAGTCTGTTGTGCGCATCTGCAGTATCACCCGCGTGTCTAACAAAGTGTTTGTGCACAGGAGGTAAGTAAAGGAGTAACAGGTGAATAGATGAATGAATGAACATTCTCAGTCTTGATTCCCATCCCGTGATGTCACTGTGGAAGACACTCACTGCACATTAGTCAGTGTCTTTGTTTTAGAAAGAGTGCTACAGAGATGAACCGTGTTAGAATACACACCGTAACAGTGGAAATTGTAATGGTAGAAAATTTTATACCCTCCCCACCATTCTGTTGACACAGTTTCTGTAAGTGTGAACCCTGACTAATATGTGGCTTACAGATGAACAGCATGTTTGCATAAGAATCCCAATAATTAGTTTCAATAGATACAGGCCCTGACCCTCAGGCATCCCAGCTCTGGGAGATTTGCTGACCTTCACCCAGAGACCCAGGATGACATGAAGCTGGGGTGACTAAGTCGGGATGACGCACACCAGACCGTCATGGGCCTTATCAGAATGGACTGTGCTCACTGGCATGTAGAGAACTTTTCAACCTCTGCCCCTCCATATCTTTGTTCTGTTCCCCTTTCCCTTCTTATAAAACCTCTGCCTCCAAAGAGGTGGAGGTGGGCTTTGTGACATGCGTCCCCCATCTTCTAGATGGCCGATAAGATGCCAATAAGCTACTTTCCTTTACATCACCACCTGCCTCTTGAGTATTTGCTTTCATAATGGCGGGTGGCCAGACCTGCTTTTGGTTATAATATGACCAAGATGAAAATGCTTCCCGTGGTGACCAGTAGGGTACACAAATACCTGGGAAGCTTTGGGATATTTTGAACCAAATACTAAGTATATATATAACTCTCTCACTTCACACTCCATTTCCCCACAAATGGACTGCTGAACCAGTTAAAAATATCAGCAAACGTAATTCCCTAAATAATAAACTCAACCAGGTTTTTCCTCGCCAACAATATCTACTTTTATTTACCTTATAAGTAAAAAAAACTTCTTAAATTCAGCATTGCCAATTTGCAATGCAAATTTATACTGATTTCAATTTTATCTTGTCTTTATTTTACCAAACAGAGAGTAATAGCCAGGTTTTAATATGGGAAAGAAACAATGGAAAGAACTATTTTTCTCTTCAGATGTATACGTATGTGATGTTTTTTCCTTCAACCTACTGCGTGCTCTGTACAAAGCCCCCTGTGTGTTGCTCTCTAGGATATTCCTACCAGCTTTGGTCAGTCTGGCTTTGTGGTCCCTTCTGTTATGGGAGGTCCTGCTCATCAGCTCATGGCAAAAGAACTATAAAAACAAACAAAGAAACAAACAAAAAACGCCTCCAAAATCCAGACCACAACAACAACAGAACAGCAGTAGCAACAGCTAGTAATGATAATGTCATACCTTCCAAAGGCCAGCAGAGAGGATTTTTGGATTATCCACTATTTGGGATAATCTTCACTCCTGATCTCCTCCATTATTGGCGTGCATAATTGAGAATTCCCTGCATGTAACCTGACTTCTCTGCAAAAGAGCCATAAAACTCTCTGGCCCTTAGAGCAGTTTCAATGAATGAAATTAATTAAGAAAAAGAATCTGAGGTCCTGGGATGGGAATCTTTGCAAAGCACTTTTAAATTATAGCGTCCTGGTTGGATATTGGAGTCAATTCTTTGATCTCTTTTCTCGCTAACAAGATGATATGATATTTTAAAGGCAATCATTCCATTTTGCAGGTCTGCTGACATCACAAACCATCCGACACAGTATGGAAATAAGATACCCACTTCTCTCTGCTTCCTCTTACTGAATTCATGCCGTGACCTTGCAGTTATTAAATATAGGCCAACTTGCCCTCTCAGACCTCAGGCAACCTCTTTTTTTTAAGTGATCTCTTACTCCCCAAGATTTCTACTAAAATTTGATGCTTAAAGACCACTTAATGGAGGCCACCAATTTATCCCTGTCCCTTGGGTGGTCCCCCAGGGCTGTCCTTGCTGTTTTAATACAATTACAAAATGCTTCCAGGCTCTGTGAACTTGGTTATACAAGAGGGTTATGGCAACAAAGACTGTTTTCTTTGGGAAATTGTTACAAAGTGCTGACCTTCTGAAAGCATACAGCATTCCGAAAAGCCTGAAAGCCCAGATGCTCAACACTGTGAGAGGCAGAGGCCAAATTCTAGAACCAGAGGCAGGAGTTAAAGTGCAGGACGCACTGAACCGAGACAAGAAGGAAGAGAACTTTCTTTCAGGAACACTTATTTCATGTCCTGTAGCCTGGATTCAAACATTTCTTTGTTGACTCTCCAGCGTGTTCAGGAGAAGCTGACCTCGGAAGGGCTTCGGGTCTGACACGGAGCCGAGTTGGAGCAAGCCCAGGATGACTTCGGGGGACTGCCGTGAGACGCAGGAGCTCCTTTGATGCCCAGCCATCCTCGTGTTAAATATCAAGAACCTGCTGCAAACAAGTAAGTATACCATCCAGGCAAGGTGACAGAGAAATAAGGGGGAAAGCATCGGTTCCACCCTCAGGTTTTGTCCCTGTTCTTTACAGAGCATGGCTGGAAGCCACAGCTTGTTTACAGAAACAGGCGTTTCCAAACTCAGCCGGCAGATGTGAGGGAGGGCGTTCCCTGGGGGCCGGGAGGGGCCGGGAGCAGGGAGGTCCTTCGAGCCTCAGAAGCTGATTGCTCTAGCAGCGGCAGTCACCCCCATCCTCTCTGATGGCAGGGCAAAGCATTATGGGATGCACTGGACGCTCCTCAAACCCAGGGGATCTCCCATTTCCATTCAGTTTTTTGAGTCTGTTCTGCCGTGTGAGGAGGGCACAGACATGAAGAAGACCATAGACACTTCCTTGAGACCTGGGGGTTCATAAGGCACCTTTGCAAAAGCAAGGGGCCAGGGCAATGCAGCAGGCAGCAGCCTTAAAGCTAGACCAGCAACCAAGACAGTTCGTAGTGCAGTGATTTTGCTGCACGTTGATTATACTAGAATTTTAAAATGCAGTCACAGTAGTTGAATGAGCAGTTACGTGTAATCGTTAGAACTAGAACTTCATTCACTTACTGTTTCACGAGTTTAACAATTTCCTCACTAATAAGCATTTACATTCATCTCTTTCTTGTCTTTTTATTTACCTAGATTTTATTATGTATAACGTGAACTGCGTAACGTTTGAGTATTTCTCTTGCACGGAGTGTTTGTAGGGCAGATCCCCAGGAGAGAAGTTAAGGAGACAGGGCACAGGACTCCCTCCCAGTTCCTGGATACAGTTAGATGGTCTAGTGTTAAAGAATATCAGAAAGAAAGCATATTGATTCTCTCCTTTTTATTTAATCTTTATTGTATTTTTCATTGCATTCAGTACCTTCATATCCCCTCCTTCAGCAATCACCATGCATTCTCTTCACGGCTTTGCTTTCCTCTTGGGTGCAATTTTCTACATACTAAAACACATTCGTTAAAGAGTATCAATAATCGTAGTAGCTCTGTGATAATCATCTACCCTTTAAGAGGGGTGAACTTGCAGGGTACTTCGAGAATTACAAAGTAGATGGCTAAATAACTGGCCTGGGAAACTTGTGGCAAGATCATGGAAAGTGGAAAAGGAGTAAAAATCGTGCTCATTGTCAGAAAGTGATTTTAATGTCTTTTCATCGGAAATCAAACAATTTGCTATTGAAGCAAGGCACAATGTTAGCAAATAGATGTTATTAGTTTTACTACATATATATGTATATGTATACACGTGTGTGTATATGTGGATATATAGATACGGCTATCGATATAAATATTAGATATAGGTACATACAGTGGGTCTGGGACCTGCTGCAGGCCTGCTCCATGCTGGGGTGAGCTGCGGGTCTTCTTTGGAATCCAAGAAAAGGGCGGCCCCTGCTGGGATGTGCCAATCTGTGGCAGAGAGAAAGAGCTAGAGAGCTGATGGAGCCCCGCCAGGACTACTGACCCTCTGCTCGGACATGGCACAGGTGCCCCGTCGGTGGGCAAGGGCACCCACTCCATCACAGTCAGGTGGTAACAGGGGGGCCTGACCTTCCCACATCAAGGACAATTAAATATTTGGAAACAAAGATATAGTCAAGCAAAACTTAATGTATTTTATTCAACAAGTGTATTTTGAGTACAATCTATGTGGTAGGTATTGTGCTGAGATTCAGGGATTTAATTATAAGCTAAAGAGATACAGCTCCTACCTCAGAGACCCTACCTTCTAGAGTGGTAAGTGCACATTAAATCAATAAATTTTGTAAGTAGCTATATAATTATAACCATAATTTTGTGACACAACTTCTGTCACTGATAACCTGCGACACAAAATGCTTATTTAATTTGAAACCCATTAAACAAGATCAAGTAAGGCAAAAAAAAAAAAGAACTCAGATATCCTCAGATTCTTGCCTCCTTTATCCAGAATGTATTTGCTGGTGGAGTGCCATTCCTGCCTTATCTCACTGCAAATGTGTACGTAAACTAAAGGACTGGGTATCCCAGTAACTTCACTGGACCACAAAATCACCAGTAACATCCCTGTATTGGCAGCTGTGGCCAGAAGACTTAAATATTTGAAGGACCTCAACTATTTGAAGACACCACGTAAGTTTACAGAACATGCCTACCGTCTCAGCATTCGGCTGGCTCCAATCCCGGGGCAGTACAGTCACTCCATTAAGTGCCGAGTCCCTGGGGACTTGCAGAGCATCGATGAGCACCAACGCACACTGCCCTGTGGTTGACTGACTAATCAGGTGCCGTTCTAAGCGTTCCTGTGTATTGTGTATTACTCCCACTCCGTTCTAATAACAGTTCTATGCAAAAATCGCCATCAAACTCCCCGTTTTTATAGATACAAATGCTAAGGCATATAGAATTTAAAAAGCTGGCTGCGGCTTACACTGCTATAGAATGGCAGGGCCTGGGTATCGTAGAGCAAAAAGAAGGTCAACTTCCAGTAGAGGAAAGCAGGTTTCAGTCCTCGGCACTTTTCTTGCTGCCTGTGACCTCACTGGCCGGTCATCGACACTTTGATTCAGAGGCCTGGCTGAAGGGAGACGTCTTCCTGCTCGCCCTTGGGAAATTTTCAAATTTTTAAACAGCTCTTAAAATTAGTGAGTAAAAGTTTACAAGCAGTACTTCCTAAGGTCAGTATTATGAAATGAAAAGTCACACAACTAGACGTCAAGTGTCTTTTCTCATGCTTCTGTGGGTTTTAAAAAAGTGCCCGGTGAGCTCCAAAAGCACCTGTGCGCAAGCATGTCACCTTGCAGTGGCGGCGCCATCGCCCCCGGCTCTCGAGCCCTGGGCAGAGAGGGCTTAATCCCTTGCTATTCGAGGAAGCGTTCACTAGGATAGTCTCGGTGTCAGATTGTTTTTTATGCTCAATATATTTTATTTTTTAATTGATTTTTAGAGAGAGGCAGGGAGAAAGAGAGAAACATCAATTTGTTGTTCCACTTATGCATTTGTTATGCATTCTTGTATGTGCCCTGGCCGGGGATCGAACCCACAACCTTGGCCTGTGGAGGACGGTGCTCTAACCAACTGAGCAGCTCAGGGCAATTCGATGTCAGATTTTTAATGAATGATATTACATACATGAATTAAAATGCAAAGGCAATGTCGAGCATTTTTCAGTAACTAAATAATGTACTCCTGTTCCTTCTGAGCAACCAAATGCACCTGTCCCATTAAAGAGAAAGGACAGTGAACCAAAGCCTCTTCAGAGCTTAGAAATCTCATCTGCCACCAGAACATGTGTGACTGCGTGAGTTTGTATCTTAGTGACCGATCTCACGATTTAGTTTCAGAATCAGGCAGACCTGGACTTAAACCTACCTTGGCTATGCAGTAGCTTTGTGATTAATCTTTCTGACTCTCAATTTATTCATCTAAAAGATAAGAACACTAAGTTCTCATGAATTATCGGGACTTTGAATTAAAAATAGGAAGAAATAATAGGAGCAAGTGTCCAATACAGTGTGTGACATCATCAGTACTCGAGATGCCATCCCTAAGTTGTCAGCATGACATCTTAATTACTCTTTTATTTTATTCTGATCAAAATTAGCAAATCTCTTAAAATTGGAGTACAAACCTGCCTATTTTCCTGAAACAGAATATGAAAAGCCTTAAGTACCAAGGTGCCCCGTGGATAATGCCAACACATTATCCAGTTTTTACCTAGAACGTTCAGTTCACTACTCCTTTCGAAAAACTAGAAAATAGTAGCAGAAAGTCACTGGCAATACATTATTCTAAATACAGTCTCTTGCATCATACTTAAAATGTTTAGATCTCATTTCAGCCACAAGCCTGAAATTTAAAGCCTAACAAATTTCATAGGAGTTTGCATTTATTTAGTGAACACTTAGCGTTGTGCCAAGTCAGTCACCTCCCGGAGCAATTCACCTCATAATAAGGGAGGACATCACACAGAGCAAGGTACCTCCTGGGCAGTGATTGGCTAGTACTTGGGGCATGCACTTTCATTGGTTTACTGGTATTATTGTAAAGGCTACTTAATATTCACATTTTCATATGACGCAAATCACATCATCCGCACTCCAGAGGGGTATAGTTTGGTTTAGGCCCAGAGGGAGGAAGAATAAGCCAGAAAGTTTTAAGACATTACTCCCAGATGTAATCCGTACTGATTTCTAAAGAGCTTCAATAAACAGACAAACATAGATTCACACATACACACACACATCTAACATAACTTAAGAAACAAGACCTACATTGATTGGATAAAACAACTAAAAATGAGTGGAAAAGCTATTCTTTATGTGTGTTTTTTTTGGTTTTTTGTTATTTAAGCTTTTTTGGTTTGCCTTTGCAAATTTCCAAAATAAAATACACAGCATTAACAAAAAGTAGATCAAATTATAATAACCCAGAATTCTAAATTAAAAGATAATGACTTTTTTATGGACATTAGCCATAAAAGGATTTGGATCGTTTTTGGGGTTTTTTTTTTTTGCCACCTTCTAGAATTGCATTTGAATGAGATGAGGAAACCCAATTAGGCAGCGTTTTGTTATTACGCCTATTTTCCAAAATTGTCTCTCTACTAAACTTCGTAGTTTGGTTTTAGTGGGATAAGTGTTTGCAACATAAAACTGAAAAATGAAAGTATGGAGTGAATAATACTTTTGTGACTAAGGAAATAACTTTAAAAATAGCACGAGTATAAAATATCTTAGCACTAGTAAAAATTTTATGTCATGGCAAACAGACATGAAACTGAGCTTATCAAAAATGTACTCCCCTTGGTTTAATTGATAATTTCTTGTGGACCCTCTTTAATTATTTACATTTCCTTCACCAAAGTGTTCCTGAGCACCTAGTACATACAATCACTGTCACACGCAGGAAATACAAGCTAATTACAGAAAGGTCTATTCCCTCCCGCAGTAGCAATATCCAATGTAAAATAAAATGCAATTCTGCATGTTGAGGTCTACAATAAAGGTGTGTACAGGGGACAGTGCCACCCCTGAGAGGACTCTTGGCCCTGCTAGGGAGGTGGAAGGAAGACCGCACAAGCATAATGCTTAACCTGTGATTTTTAAGAGTGAGCTGTAGGTAGGTATTGAGAGCTAGAGTCGAAACTGTACAGAAGTTCGGAGCTCGGACTAAGGATCCAGAAACCTGGCTTCAACTCTTGGCTCTGATGAGCTTCCTGGCTGGATGACGTCTTTCCATCTTTGCGCTGTTGTCACTCATTCTTCCAAAGTAACATTCTTTATAACCCTGGTTTCAATAATTATGTACTTACAAATGATTTACAAATCTACATCTCCAACCAAGATCCTTTTGTTGAACTCCACACCATAAATCCAACTACTCATTACACATTTCCACCAAAATATCCCTTCAGCAACTTCAGATTAATATGTCCCATACTGAATTTATCATCATGCCGGGGAACATGATTATTTTCCTTTCCTTTCCTTCCCTTTTCTTCTTTTTGTCCCTCACTTGGTGAATGAGTCTACCCTACAATTAATCACTCAAGCAGGAGACCTGAGAACATTCCAGTAGTTTTCCTTCTTCATCTCTTACCACAGCTCTTTTCTCTGGGTTCTAATCTACATTCATTTGCCTAATACATATACTCTTCCTTCTTACCACTTAAACCAGAGTGGAGATTTTATTTGATTGGGGTCAGGGGGTGTGGGTGGGAGATGCAGCAGTGGACCATTTCAATATCTCCCCACATTCCTCTACATTTTTTTAATTCTCCAGTGTGCTTTGTTACCTGTGTGGGTATGGACAACAGCCTCCAAGTCTTCTGTCTTTGGTGTATCCTCGACTCCAGTAACTTCCCTTCACTACTTCCAGAGTTACTTTTCTAGAACGCCAGTTTCATCATGTCACCCTTCAGCTCACAGTCCTTCTGGTGTCCTTGCAGATGGAACTCAAGCCACTTTCCAAGGCTCGATGTAATTTTGCCCCTGACCTCTTCACCAGCTTCGTCTCATTATTACACTCCCATTAAGTATCTTTGCTCCAGCAAGGAAGAATTACTTACATGTCTCTAAATGTACCAGTCTCTGCATTCTTGGCCATTTTATTTTATTTAATTTATTTTTTTACTTGGATCTACAACATGCCATTTATTAACTGCACTGACCTGGCTCGACCAGTGTCACAGAGACAAGGAACAGATCCGCAGTTCCCCAGAAGTTGTCACCAAAGTGTTCCCTACTTACATCCTCATGTCAAACCAAATGCCACTCTTTCTCTCTTTTTAAAATATTTTTCAATTACAGTTGACATTTAATGTTATGTTAGTGCCTGGTGCACGGCACAGTGGTTAGACATTTATGTAAATTACAAAGCGGTCACTCCAGTAAGTCTAGTACGGCACCATAAATAGTTACCACAATACTATTGACGACGGTTTCTCTCTCTCGCTCACTCTCTCTCTCACTCACACACACACAGACACACACACAGAAACACACTCACTACACATTTCTGCACCTGCTGTCCCCTATAAGTATAATACCCTAATATCCTTCTTACACCTTTCTAAATGGGATTAGCTCTTTAACCTTTAACACATACGTTAATCTTCCAGGAAGCCTTTCTTGTGGGCTTCTCTTCCTTCCTTTTTGAATCAACTGGGTTAAGTGCCCCTTCTGCACTTCATACATGACTGTAATTGCTTCCTTTTCTAATTTCTCTGCCAGCCTGCGAGCGATTTAAATGCAACACTGGTGTGAATATCTACAGCCATAAACACTGAGCTTAGCACATAGTAATAACTTAATAAACATTTCTTGAAATGAAGCCAAAGTCAATTCACTTTTGCAGTTGGTAACTGTGTTCCCCATGTAACCTCTTCACTCTCCAAGCCTACTCCTTGGTTCATCTGCCTCCCTTTCGGAGCTTCTCCAATGCCTCCAGACATTCCCTTTAACAATACTTCCCTGCTGCAAAGCCCCTTTCATCTTTCCCTTTGTCTACAACAGTGCTCCTCAGGTTAGGATGGTTTTGCACCTAGGAGATACTTGGAAATATCTGAAGACATTTCTGATGGTCGCAGCTGGACTGGAGATGCTGCTACTGGCATCACATGGACAGAACTCAGGGATGCTACTAAACATCTGACAATGCAGGGGACATCCTCCCACGACAAAGTATTACCAGGCCCAACATGTCAAGGCTGAGAAATGCTGGTCTATAATGGAAGAATAAACATGCCAACTGTCAATCTGCATGCCTAGGAAACATGCTCCCCACTAATGTGGAAAACAAGGCAACTAGAACCTGACTGCAGCGGGCCAGCTGCCCACCTGCTGGGCTGTTACAAACAGAGCTGCTGGCCTGGCCTCAGACTTCAGGGCAGTCCCGTGTGGCCCAGGAAGCTGTTTGCAATTTCACCTATGCCAACATGAATTTAGTACTATTGGGCTACACATTGGCATGTGGGATTACCAGGTATTAACTTTGGCCTGATTTCCTACGGAAGTAGGAATGGACATGCTGCCTTGGCTTGGCAGTGAGGCAGTGTCAGGCAACCTGTTCAGCATCGAGAGAGTAATAACCAAGTGAGAACCAAGGAATTAGGATATTGTAATAATATACATGTTTTTATGGAAACTGTGTAGTTGTCAAAATTCACACTGTAAAACAATTGGCACAAGGAGTTTTGGGACAATCCCTGTTACCCTGCAGAGGATTAAGCCTCGGGGTATTTCCAGAGTATCAATTCAATAACATCTGCTTTAAATTTCTATATGTCCTATTCCCCTGGAAACTAAAAATACTCTGAATTTAACATAAACTGACCCTCTTTGTAGCTTATTTTATTTATAATGACTCTTGATAGTCTTTGATTTCAAACAAACACTCCAAGATCTTTTTATTTTTCTAAACGACAATGGATTGCCATGTAACTTTCTAAAAACAGCTTCAAGAAGTTAAACTTCATTTATTCAACTTACTTCAATTGCTAACTTGTGCTAATTTGGAAATCACCCACAGGTAAGCCTTAATCAGAGGAGCTCCATCTCAAAACCAAAACCAAAACAAAACAAAACCCATCAACCAATAATAGTTCATTGCTTCTCCATTTACAAGAATCCAAATGACAAGATACCAGAGAGAAAACTTTGAGAATAATAAACAAGCAGGGCTATCTAATGTCAAAAAAGGAACAGAACTATGACTTCATTCTGAAGTTCCCAAGTTTTATTTTGACTTATCAGTGAAAAATCTGCTGCCAGTTATAGTGCCGTCTTCCTCCGTCAGCAGTTTCTCAGTAAATGTTAATTTCTCACAGTGATGGTACCACCACACTCCCCCTCCCTTCCCCTCACTCACTCACGTGGCAGTGATGGGCTGTCTGCCCACACATTACTTATGATTCTTAGACACTGACAATGTCCACTGAAGGCGCTGTGTGTACTTGCCAATCACCTGCTCTGTACCTAACAGAGAACTTGCCAGACTTCCCTGGTGCTACTGAAAGGGAAGCTGTGGAGTCCTTGTAGGACTAGCCAATTCTAGGTCTTTCAGTAGACTCTACCTTTTTCCATGGAATAGTGAAATATCTTCCAAAGATTGTTACTTTATTGCTTTTATCATCTTGATAGAATACATTACCATAGCTCAGAGGTATAGATGAATAATTTTTCTTTTTTAAAAAGATTTCATTTATTTATTTTTAGAGAGAAGGGAAGGGAAGGAGAAAGAGAGGGAGAGAAAAATCAATGTGTGTTTGCCTCTCATGCGCCCCCCACTGGGGGCGCCCTGACTTGTAATCGAACCAGTGATCCTTTGGTTCACAGGCTGGCACTCAATCCACTGAGCCACACCAGCCAGGGTGAATAATTTTTCTTAAATGGCCACATTCTACCACCCTCTAGAGCTCTCCATAAGAATATGCTTATAATATATGGTATCTTTTGATAGAAAAAGCCAAACCCAGCTTTTGCAGGTGGTCTTGGGCTTTAGACTACCCTCAAAACACTTGGATATATTACACGAATTGAGTTGCAGTATATACAACCAGCAAGGGTTACATATATATGGAAATTATCAATAGTGGATTTCTAAATACTTTTCCAGTATAAATTCATGATCTTAGAGGTTCTTGAGACTAGAATCAGTAGAGTATTCAAAGTCAGGATATAACAATTTTTTAATCTTTCCATAAAGCTTTAGTTTCGGCATCCTGCAAGAGATTACCGACTATGCTTTGCAGATGTTATACCTTCCTCTGTAACACAGACCACTCTAAACTAAAATTCCATTATGCACTTTTACTTAAGGAAATCAGTTGTGTTAAACTACTATTATTGTTAATTAATGAGATTTAACTCTTGTCTGTAATGATTTTATCTACTTCCCAGCAAAAGCAGGCTACAGAGAGGCCAGCCAGGCAGTTAAGAATCAGGATAGATTATGTGACTCTAATATCTATATAGTTTATGGGATGTAGGAATGATAGCAAGTTCAGAATTATGGAAGTAAAAGAGAACTTATACGACATACTATGCCCAGGTAGATTATGTCTTACAGGAATATCTAAACCAAATGCAAGATATAAAACAGGAACATCAATTCAGGAAACTGAGAGCAAAGATTAAATTATATAGCAATGCTATATCTACACAACTAAAGATGTTAAGAAAAGGAGTAAGAAGTTTATTCAGTGTGACAGTGTCAAAGTGAGTGGGAATTTATGAAATAACACACAAATGTAGAGTGGAGTCTAATGATCACAACAGGAAATTTTAGTTTCGTTCCAACTAAATTGAAGTCTTAATTCTGTTAAGCAAGAGACTAACATGATCTGTCTTACAATTTTAGTTGAACATCTGTTTCCTGTGCAGAAAACACACTGGGGGCAACAGGCATGTATATAAACATACAGATACACATACCAGTTGTCCACATAACAGTGGCTTGGACTAGAATGGTGACAATAGAAATAAGTGGGGAGAGATTCATGGATTTGAGATATATTTTGGATGTAGATAACAAAAGAACTTACTGAAAAACTAATGGTTTGATGTAAGATAGGGAGAGGAAAGGAGGACTTCTAGCTTCCTGGCTTGCTCACTTTGAATAGATGGTGATGGCATCATCTGTCAGGAGGTTAGTACATTTTGGACGTGGTAACTTTTGAGTCATCCATCAAATAGACAGGGGGCTATACAAATACAGAGCTCAGGGAATGATCTGGCCTAACACTATGAATACGAAAGAGGAAAAGAGGCTGGATGATATCACCTACAAAGAGAGTAAGAAAGTCGAGGAACCCCAACATAAAACATTAAGGTTGAAGTCAAAATAGTAGAAATAAGAGAAATTGCAAAGGACTGGAAAAGAAGAAGCCTGGGACATAAGGAAAAAAGAAAAGCCAGGGTCAGTGGTGTCACAGATAACAAGGAGAGTGTTTTAAGCAACTGACTTTAAGTAGCTGACACATGTAACATTACTGAGAAATCAAGAGAGATGAAGACCGAGAGATCTGTCCATGGGAATTGGGAATTGGATGATTTTGGGGACCTTGAGGAAAGAAGTCTCCATGGGGGGGGGTGAACGTGGGGTTGACATGGTCAGAATCTGAATGGGAGGCACGGAGAGAGGCGTCGTAAGTACAGATCATTTACTGAAGAGGTTTTGTTGTGATGCTAAGCAAAGTAACAAACAGTAGTTGTGGGAGAAATGGCCTTTTTTCAAGGAGAGAGGATATTACACATTTTAAATACTGATGGAAATAATCCTGTAGGAAGAAAAGCAAAATTGATAATGCAGAAAATTTAAGAGATGACTGTTGAGGTAAAACCTTTGACAGGACAAGAGAGGGTGCGCTCCATAGCGCCGGTGAAGGGGGTTTCATTTGACGAGAGCAGGGATATTTCTTTTGTTGACTAGGAGCAGAGAAAACCCATATGCCTTCAAGCAGGCAAATTTGGTATTGTGAGGAGAAGATAGTTTTCTTCTGATAAAATGTGTTGAATTCATTTGAAATCAGTGATGATTGCTAGTTTTTCAGTAAAGTACAAGAGGAGAGGGATTATCACATACATAGCCGAGTATGTAGGTGCAGGTGTGTTGGGGGAGATGGCAGGAGTTTGAAGAAGAAAGGACAAGGTATGATGTTGATTCCTTGAAAAGGCAGAGGAGATTTTCTGGGGAGAGGTAGAAGAACTACAGAGCATTTTAAAGTAATCTTGTAAGTGCGCAGTTGGCAATTAAGGATAACACCAACCAACCTATTTACATCATTTTATTCCATGATATTCCCAAGGGTAAAGAAGGCATCAAATGGAATCCAACAAGTTCAATACTTCAGGTAAGGGAACTTAGTGTGTTCACCAGTAGGCATCACCATAATGGATCGTGGAAGCAGATAAAGGTGAAGATAGGAGGGGATGATGGCTAATGAAAGTGTGATGAACTGAGGGGACTGGACAAGAGTTCCTAACATGGTGAGAGAATTGTTGCAGCAAGCTGAAAGTACAGAAGTAACGATCAGATTGGGAAACACTTGAAATCAGGATTTCGAATGTAGTGCAGTTACTAGTGATGAAGTAGTCCAGGGTATGGCTTGGCAAGTAAGTGGCTAAAGCTACCGAAATCAAAGACTGCAGCACGTGAGGCAGGTAAGAAAATGGTAGATTAGTGCTGTCTGTGTCACTCCCTTGGATGCTAATGTCATCCAGGACTGAAGGTCGAGATGAGAGTGCGAGACCTCAGTGATGACCAGGATGGCTAGAGAACAGTGATGTGAAAGGTTGAGTGGGTCAAATGGAAGGTTGAAAGAGCTGAGGTTTCAGAAGGAGGAAGGGAGAAAATGCAAAGCTTTCAGAGCAGCACTGGGCATGAGTGCCCAACGCAGTACCAGTCCTGGGGGAGATGAGAAGGAAAAGGGCTGGCCAGCCTCCATTTGAATGGTCCTCAGAGGAAGTGGCTCTGCCTAGTCTCAGTCAAGACAAAAGGAAGAAATAAAGGTTTGGAAGAAGAAGGATGTAGGGGACTGTGTTGGTCACAGATGGAGTATTTTAGGGAGCACAGGAGAAGAACGTGGGAGGGAGTGGAGAGCTAGAGGATGTGTCAGATTCAAGGATGATGATAGCAGCATTAGACTAAAAATCCTCAAGCCAATTTATAACTTAAGGCTCTGCATTCTTGTGCTGCCTCAGGGAAAACCAGGAGACCTTTGATGGTGTTAGTTCTGATAGACCCTTAGAAGATGGGGAGAAATCAGCCAAAGGCCATCCATGATGCAGTGAGGCCCCGGCCCCTGTGGTCTCCAGGACCTCCGGCTACCCTAGGACCTCAGGCCACGTCACCTTCATAAACCTACTGCAGAAGTAAACCGTGGTGAGTCAGGCACATCACTTGGAAGCAGATGAGTGTAAAGAAAAGTATTTTATTTTACATGTCACCCTTTATAAAGATATTAAACCCCTACCCCTCTTTCATAGGATGGAGATCATTTTTTAAAATTTAGTCAAGGTATAGACCCTGGCTTATATTTTTATCTTAATTTGTTTTCTTTTTCCAACTGATACCACCCATAATATACATCACTCCTCCAAAAGTCTAATGGGGAAATGGTTTTCTCAACCCTCCACTTTTATGAAGTCGCCCTGAAAGGTGATTTAATTCATGTACGCCATGCCGGTTTATAGGCTCCAGATTGGCTCTCTCTACAGTTTCATCAGCAGTGCCCTGATTACTGATGAAGAGTATTGTTTCCTCCCTGGAAATTTAAATCTCTGAACAGCAACTGACAGAGCCAGGAAGAATTACAGTCAGAAACCCGAGCTCATCCCGTTTTCTAATCATAGTGCAGGCTGGTCTTTCACTCTGACGCAGATATCTTTTGAATCATCTGATATTAGATCAAACGTGCTACCTCAATAAACTGTACATTTTCCCTTTTGTGGCGCAGAACACAGGTAAAAACCAATTTTACTGAGGCTTTGACTTGAAAGCAGCAAGGAATTTAATGGTGAATGATTGACGCAAATTACACATCTCTATTCAGAAATCTCTTGTTTATTTCAACATAGGGTGAAAATGTCTCTTCATTTGAATCAGCAGCAAACAGAAACCGACATCAAACCATGTAGTTGGTGACATTTGAACTGGATCTTCAAACGTGAAAAGCAGCTCTGAGAATATAAGGGAAGGGTGACTTAGTGTGTGCAAACAGGGGGGCCTGAAGAAAAGATGACGTATTTAGGAATGAACTGTGAAGTTCAGGGTGGTCATAGTAAGGCGTGTGTGTGTGTGTGTGTGTGTGTGTGTAAAGAGAAAAGATATCAGGAGACAAGAATTACCACACCAAAAAAGTAAACTGTTATGTATTAATTCTACCAAGCCAACTGGGTTAAATTTTTAAAACACTAGTTCATTATTTAATTACACCGACAAGGTTGATTGAATTAGAATGAGAAAACTAGTTAAGAACGAGGACATAGACATGGTTGCACTAACGCCTCTACTCAGCATTAACCTCTTTATAAAAAAAAAGGGAATAAGACATGGTGCCTCTTTTTAGCTTTTGTCTGAGTACTTCTCGGACTTCATCTTCAAGGGTAAGATCAGTGACCCCAGCTGGGTAGATCTCTACAGTCTGGGCGACTGTTTTTACTGAGTTAAATAGTCTGCATAGACACAGGAATGTGTACACACACATGTTATTAAGTATATGTATTAATATATATAATTATATATATTTAAGAGGCCAGCTATTTGGCCTCTTTTTTCAGTAAAATTCCTCTAATTGAATTTACATACCATTATTTGAGATAATGGGTAATAAAATTAGAACAAGTTTCACAAACAAATTTTAAATGCTGTGCACTTTTAATTTTCAAAAGTTTGTAAAATTTCAGCATTGATTCTTTACCATACAGGTGAAAATCCTAAATTAGACCCACTGATATGTATTTTAGGGTGCCTGTGAAAACCACCAAACATGTTCATATTTGTTTCTTCTTATCCAGGTATTTTCTTACTTTATGAAAAATTAATGAGTCTAACATTTGAAAATACTTAAGCCCTAAATTTAACCTTGAAATAGCAAAGATTTGTTTAGAATTGAGGAGATATATTTAAACAGTAGTGATTTTTTTTTGTCTCAGAATGTGAATAAAACATTTATCTAAAACTCTCAGAATTCTAAACATTTTCTCTTTTCTAAGAAGCAGCGGTACACTAACATCATCTTTCATTCTGAAAAATTTCAGTCCGCTGAGAGCTCCAGTAGAGCTGAGACAGTGGGGCGGGCACAGGATTTGAGAATCTTCTGGAAAACGAGGTAGAAGAGCAGATGCGCGAGAAGGCTGTGCGGATGGCTTTGTGACAGTGAAGGTGCGAAGCGGGGCCTTGTGCCAACAAAACCGACGACACAGACCCAAGTTTAGGACACGGGGCAAGAGTGCACCCTGGCATGGCACAGTGCGTGCTCACTCCCAGCACCCTGAGCACCCAAGGCTGCAAGGGAGCGAGCAGAACACGGCAGCTCTCAGCCTGGTTCCTTGTCCTCACATGACTGTGGGCTGGCTTTGTGGCTGGGGGGCAGGTTCACCTCTCAAAGCCCCTCTACTCTTCCATGTATAAATGAGATAACAGCAAAACCAAACTGTCTAGTAAAACGGGAGGAGTAAATTCTAGAATTCCTTCGAGTGGCTACATGGTGAATGGTATATAAATTCTCAACACACATTAGAGCTATATTGTGTCACTGTAATTGTTTTTATCAGTGGTTGAGGAGGGCAGCATCAAAGTGGGAAGAGGAATCGTAAGTCTATTCCTTTGCAAAAGCCTCCTGTGCTCCTTAGAGCCGCTGTAACAAAGTACCACACGCCGAGTGGCTTGGACAACAGAACCTTATTGTCTCACCCTTCTGGAGACTAGAAGTCGGAGGTGAGGGTCAGGCAGGGTTGGTTCGTTCAGAGGCCTGGGAGGCTCAATCTCTTCCACGCCTCTCCCAAGTTGCTGGTGGTTTGCTGATGATCTTAGTGGTTCCTTGTCTTGTCTTGTAGCAGTCACCAATATTTTCATATTCACAGGGTGTCACCTCTGTATGGGGGTCTGTGTTCGAATCTCCCCTTTTTAGAAGGACAGTAGTGATATTAGATAGCGTCCTGCATTAACTCCGGTACGACCTTGTCATTACCAATTATATCTGCAAAGACCCTGTTTCCAAAGGCCCCAAGCACTGGGGATTAGAACTTCAACTTTTGAACATGGAACAGGGGATACAATTGAGCCCCGAACACCTCATTTACAGCAGTCCTGCTCCATGGTTTCACCCGCTCTTACAGGCCTTATTCCACCCCACCATCCACACAGCCTCTGCCCTTTTTCTCGAGCCCAGGCCTCTCTCCTCCTAGGAATCACATGTTAGACCAGTAAGTTAAAATATACATATGCAGCAGGTCCTCCGATAATGTTTTGTTCAATGTTGTTTTGTTATAACACCGATGAGATGCTGTGGGAACTTAACTCTTGTTTACATTAATTAGCCTAGGGGGCAGCTGCTTTTGTTATACATTGTTTTGCTGCAGTTCCAAGAACCTATCAACGATGTTAAGTGAGGACTTACTGCAGATGGAATGGAATTGTCTTTCAGACAGGTAAGTGGAAGACTTAACTTTCAGGGGGAGGTACTGAGGCTCCACGCAAAGTCTAGGAGACAGAAAGGATCTACGTTACTCATGTTCTTGGTTCCTGACCTCTTTGAGAATTTACTGGGAGCAAGGACTTTCTTTCCCTACAGTGTAAGTATGCAGGCAAACACACAGCATTTTCTGTATAGTCTCTGAAAATGGTTAGATCCCCCACCGAGTCATTTTTTAGCCTTGTAGGGGCCCACTAACCCTGCGTTAAGAATCTTTGGTCTAGATCAGTTTCTCAACCTTAGTCCAATTGAAATTTTGGACTAGATCATTCTCTGAGAGGCTGCCTCGTGCATAGTATGAGGTTTAACAGGATCCTTGGCTTCAACCCACTGGATTCCAGTAGCACCCCACCGCCATTAGTTGTGACAACGAAAATGTCTCCAGATATTGGGAAATATCCCTGGGAGGCAAAGTCTCTCCATCTGAGAACCATTTGTCTACATAGAAAGAGGAGTGCCTTCTAGTCAATTTATGTAACCATGTGGTAGAAGCTACTTCAAGGCCAAGAACAGTGTGAAATATTAATAAAGAGACTCGTCACCACTGGGCTGACAGTGTACAGGAAGTATGTACTTCTATGTTTGTGTGCTTCTTCATTGTTTTATCTGCACAGAAGAAGAGAGTTAACACTCTATGAGTGGACTTAAGCAAATTAAGAAAATATTTGCTTGTGTGTTCATGTGTGTTCATATGTGTGTGTGTTCAAGCCATTCATATTCAGTGAGAGAAACAGAATATGCTGTTTCATGTTCTTGCTGCCCCCAAATAAATGTTGCCCCCCAATCCTTCCCTTAATAGGAGGTTGGGGGCTGGGAGTAATCTGGATATTTATGTCCATAACAACACTGTATTTCTCGGATAAAGAGGAGCTATAGGAGCAAAGAGACAACTATTCAGTCTGTCAAGGCCGGGAACTTATTTATGGGCCTATCGTGTGTGTATGGGGAGGTGGTAGGGGGCTGAGGGGGCATATATGTGTCAAATTTCCCTCTTTAAAACACAATTTAGATACAAACACTTTTAAATATATTTTTTCTAACAGTTAGATAGCAAAATTATTATAAGTTTCAAACCTTGATTAAAATAGGACTACAGGAATATTTCCATATGACTCTTATATGTAACAATTTCCCTTACAACATATCCCATCAGCAGAATACTATAACATTTTAATTTCCAGGAAGTTAAGTGTTATCCCACAGCCTTGCCTAGGTTTGAGGGTTAGCAGCACATTTAACAGCTATCTGTGATTAAACGATTTGGGTTGACTGATTTGGGCTGCTGCCCTAGATCATCACTGGCCGACAGAACTTTCTGTAGTGATGGGAAGGTACTCTACCCATGCTGTTCGATACAGCAGCCATTAAGCACTTGAAATATGGCTAGTGCAACCCAGGAACTGAATTTTAAATTTTATTTAACTTCAGTTAATTTAATTTGAAATAGCCACTTGTGTCTCGTGTCCACCTCTAAGTGGTGAATACGTACCTGATGAGCGGCTTCATTTGTCTGATCTGATCTAATGCAAGGGAAGGGAATGACTTACGAGGTTTAAAAAATAAGCTGGAACACTAATGTGCCAAGATAAGAAGAAATGGTGAAAAACAAAGGACATGATTTCAAGAAAATAGATAAAAAAGAAAACTATCCCATGGCTTTCAGAGCATTTTCTGATTAAAGAAAAATATATTATTCTCATAATTTGGCAAACAGCATGGAATTCCTCTTTTCTTTGTGATTTTGGGGATGACTAGCCTCCAGCCACTACGCTAGTAACAACAACTTAACACCTGGCATCCACAGAACAAGTACTGAAAAGTCACACATGGCACCCTTGAAAAGAAAGTGCTCACAAGTATGGGGGTCCCCAAGTGACACCTGCAGTAGTTGGGGGCACAGGGTGGCAGAGCCTCCAACATGGCTGCCTGCGTGGCTGGTAGGCTCAGGTAGGGTTCTTAGTTCCTTTTGAAAAATCAAGTCTAGTCCTTATCCTTAGACTGACTGAGGGCATCAGATCCAGCATGCCCTGTTTGACCAAACCACCGACTGATGAACACTCATCTGTGCCATTGAATGACGGAGCATCTGCCACAGGAATGGAGGAGGGAAGACCTCGGGAGGTGACAGGGATTTTTCGTGGGAAGTCCAGGAGCTGGAGCCATCCCCAGCAGTTTCCTATAGATGTCTCAGTAAGGTCAGGTAGAATGTGATAAAACTGTGATCAGAGTCATCTGGCAGGAGATGAAAGACAAGATCATTCTTATCACCCTCCCCCATCCTCCTGGGGTCTAAGGTATCTCTTCCTCTGGTGCAGGGGATGTTGCTCTTCCCACCACCACCAAATCAGTGTGTCCCATTCTATTGCATTTTCTCCCAGTCGTCTTCGACTTGCACCAGAGTGTTCATCCAGAAGGGTCAAGTGCAAGAGGAACACAGGCACTTTTACACACTTGCCAGGACCCCTTAGTCTCCCACTTAGTCTCACATGGAGCGATTTGGTGAGCAATGGACTCAACCAAGTGTTCATTGCCCTGATGATCTAGCACCAGGCCAATCCAACCATAGAGTCCAGCTGCTGAATCAGACAAAAGTTTGAATCTTCTTGGCCACTTTTGGCCAAGCTGCCACCTGGAGAATGTTCCAGCTGAATTTGTGGCTGGGGTTGTCATCAGGAGAAAGAAAGAAGCATCAACCCTGGGAATGGTCAGGGTGGAGTTCCAGTTTTTCAGAAAAGGTCTTTCTCACTTTCTACCCCTCTAGTCCTAATCATTACACAGGAAGCAGCAGAGAGAAGATGATTCTTTTTAGATGGCAGTCCTATTTGGTGAAGAAACTGTGTTATTCTCATGGGTGTAACAGGAAGAGGTAAGGGAGGTAGGGCAGAAATACCACTGAGAACATTTTTGAGAAATCCATTTCAGTGCTCAATAATAAGAGATGCTGGGGATGGTGGAAGTGTGGAAAGCACAATGAACTTGACAATCAGCCCATGATTGTGTGGCCTTTTCAATACACAGTGCACGGTGGTCAGGCTACTAATGGTCCCAAGAGTTGAAAACATGACATAGATTAGTTACAAGGGCCACAATGCTGTCACCCATATTTCCTGATCAGACTGGATAAGTAGCACCATGTCAACTCCTCTGAGGAAATTTGGAGAGCCCAGAAGGAGTTCCAAAGTCAGCCCTTTCTCCAGAAGTGTAAGGCCAGTGCTTGGTGTCCTCTTTTCTTAGGAGTCACTGAGAGTGGCCTGCTGTTGGTAGCCTCTGCATCAGAAACAGAGACTCTGTTTCTCTTGGGTTTTTCATGGTGGCTTTCATTTTGTCTTTTTGTCTGAGCCTTCAGTTCTTCGGTGCTGAATGGCATGCTTGCTCAGGCACAGGGACACTCACATCCAAGTGCGGACCATCTCAGGTGCCCGAGGACCATGCTCTGAGACTAGGGTGTGCATGTGGCTGCTGCATCCTCCCCACTTCCCACCCCCTCGACCACCACCAGCTGCCAGACAAAGGTGCTATACTCTGACCAGGGACAGGGAAGTAAAGCTGGATATTTCCTCTTTCCTTGGGTCACTGCCACCACCTACAGTGGATATGTGACTTATAGCCTATTGCGATGCCTGCCCAGGATGCACTGATTCCCTACATAGGAGCTGGGAGAGAGGCTCAATCTACCTTGTTCCCACCCAACCTCAACAAGCTCATGGCCCTAGAGCACTGGACTCCAACTAGAGCCCCAAACAGCTGGGTAAAAATGAACTTGCTCAAGGTCACAAAGATAGTTAATTGTAAAGGAATACATCCAGTTCAAGTCTCCTTAAACTAAGAGTCACATATATTTCAAGTGCTATGTAAAAAATATAGGATCCCTGTTAAGAATGGCAATGAAGCACGTGATTTGACTCCTTGAACTTATTAGTGGCATTTCACTCAGAGAAATGTCTGAAATAAAATAGCACTATTTCACACAGAGCATTTTCACAAGAAGTGTGCCAGGGTTTTGGTGTTCAAGGTCTCGTCTGCAATATCTAAACTTACTACATTTGTTGATTGATTTCTTAATAAACATTTGGAACATCAAATAGCTCTGAATAGCATCCTTAGGCAGTAAACATTCCACAATGAAGACATGGCATACCATTCTCACATTAGAAAGGGCTGTATCCTTTCCTTTCCAGTTTTATGAGACAAAAAGAAAAGGTCGGGGTGGAGAATCAGTGAAGCAAAGACTGTGGGTTAAATGTAGCATTTCCCTTACTTTCCTCTCCCTTGAATAAGAATTTACACTGGAAAGGCCACATTGTAGTGGGTTGATTGATGTAAAACTTCAAAATAACTCCCAAACAACCTCTCGTACCTAACACCTCCCTCTAGTTAATGTGCTGGAACTCGCGCGGGTGTCTTTTAGCTACTCTGGGGCTCAGTTACCGCGTCTGGCCTCACCTTACAGTGATTGTTCCACTGAGCACAGGGGACTGCGTAGTAACTTCAGAACTTTACATCACAAGGACCAGGAGGAAAAGGGGAGTGTTTTGTTTGTTTTTCCATGGTTGGGAATCAGAGTTCTTTACCTAGTAACTGAAATGGACTAAATATTCTAAGGAAAAGAAAAGAAAATATAAACATTTCCCAGAAAGCCAAAGGGTCTTTTTGTATTTGGATGTTAATCAACCGTGAAAGCCTTGAATGCTAAGTAAACTACAGGACATTTTTTACATTACAAGAAGCTTTTTTTAGGTAATTATGATATTTCACTTTTTTTTCTCCAGTGCAATGGACATGACTTGGGCTCTCAAGCAATCCCTTTCTGGGCTCTCAGATTTGCCTTTGAAGAGGTCACACTGGATATGCAAAATGACTCAAGGTGATACAAAGTGATACCCATTAGAGAGCATGGACATCACGTGAGCAGGCTCCTCCGGAATAAACTCTGATATTCTGCTGTGAAATTCTAAAATGCCACAGTTAGAAAATAAAGGTCACCACAAAGCCCACCAGAACCATCGATCGCCTCCCTTCCAGGGCATTTCTTTGTTCCTGGGGGAACCCTATCAAGGGTAACACTGTCTTGGAATACAGGGGTGAAAGCAAATGTTTCTGAGCTCTGGGGCTTTTATTAAACAGGAGGTGAAGTCCAGAGTGGGATTTCCTTCCAGTGGTTTCCACATTATAGGTATATATGTATATATATGTGGGTAAACTATTTTTAAATTGTGAGGCATGCCATACATACAGAGTGCCGTATAAAGCCTGTATGCAGAGCTCAAAGACTAAAGATAAAACGGACCCTCACATAATCACCACCCACAGTACAGTACAGAACATTTCCAGCCCCAGCCCGACGGCATGCCCTCCTTGAACCACAATTCCTCCCTTTGCCTTGAATTAACCATTATTCTATTTCCTCTTTTTTATTTAAATTTTTAGCACCTACACATGGATCTTATAATAAGATAATTTAGTTTTGATTGGTTTTGAACTTTAAAAAAATAAAATCTCACTAGGTATTTTTTCCATTCTTTGTTTTCCTGAACATTTCCATTTTGGTATATAATAGAGTGCCTGCTATTAGACTTGCTCTCCTCTAGTAAACAACTAGAAAACCACACAAAATTTATGAAACAACTGCTTCCAGGCATTCATTCCACGACAGGCCATCCAGGACTGTGACCCCTGACTAAGGCACGCAAACATGATGAGCCCTAGAACTGCCTCGTAGTTCTGCCTGCAGGTGTTCTCTGTGAGAAAGTAGGGAGAGCCCAAGCAAAGCAAGCTAGGCTTACTGATTTAAGAGACAGAAATCAGACTTATGTAAGACTGAGGCAATGAAGGTTAGTAGTGCAGAACACCAGAAAGGAAAGTGCTCTGCAGAGGAAAGTTCCAGAAATCTGCATTATCCCTTTGAGTCTGTGGCTGTATACTAAGCTGTGCTTGTGTATGATGAAACTTCGCGAGGCCAGGCAGAAGGTAACTACCAGAGAAAGAATAACTAACTACCTGGGGGTTATAGACTAAAACCATTCCAGTAACTAACACCAGCTAAAAGACACCTGAGCTCTAGCCAGCCGAAGTGAAAGGAACTGGCTTATGTAAACATGCAGGTTACATAATAGTAACCCTAGCAGGGTCTAGCTTTAGTGGTAGAGCTAAACTGGCTTTAGAGTAAAGGCTATTCCAGACACTCTTGCTTCTGGAAAAGTTTAACAGCAAGCTTCCAAAGACTCAAGCTTAGCTACAACTAACTTAATCACCTGTCAAAACAAACTTCAACACTCCTTAACGGAAAACAAGAAAATCCAGAGACTCAACAATGTAGAAGTCATAACGTTAGGACCTCACAAAATATCACCATGTTTGTGTAAAGTAGGAAAGTGTTTCCTATAAACAGTGGAAGTATCAGTCAATAGAAACAGAATAAAAACATTAGAAATACTAGATTTGGCAGACAAGGTCTTTCAAACAGCTATTTTATATATGTTTAAATATTTGAAGGAACACTTGAACATAATGAAGAGAAAAATGGAAGATATGTTTTAACATGCTATTGACTATCTAGCCATGATATTTGTAGAATAATCCACACACCCAATGCTGAAAAAAACCCACTCTTTTCAAGAGCGTATGGAACATTCACCAACATAAAACAAGTAGCACATAAAACAAGTGTCAACAAATTCAAAAGTTGAAATAATACAGACTATGTTCTTTTATAATAAACCTAATCAGAAATCAATTTAAAAAATCAGAAAACCCTAAAATATTTAGAAATTAAAAATACGAGTCTGAATAATCTATAGGTCAAAAACAGAAGTCTCAAAATAATTAGAAAATATTTTTAATTCAATTCTAATGGAAGAAAAAGATAGAAGTTCATGGGGTGTTGCTAAAGTGGAATTTACAGTAAAATTATCTAAGCTTAAAACTTAAGAAGCTGAAGGAAAAATTAAATCCAAAGTGAGTAGAAAGAACAAAGTAATAGAAAGTACAAATTAAAGAAACTTAAAAAAAATGAATGAACAAAAAATATCAATGAATCCAAAAGCTATTCTTTGAAGAGTTAGAATAAATGTAGAGAAATTTCCTCTCTTTTAAAAAGGCATGCCATAATAGCCAAGTACTGGAAGCAACCTAAGTGCCCATCAGCAAATGAGTGGGTCAAAAAACTATGGTACATTTACACAATGGAATTCTACGCAGCAGAGAGAAAGAAAGAGCTTATACCCTTTGTAACAGCATGGATGGAACTGGAGAGCATTATGCTAAGTGAAATAAGCCAGGCGATGAGGGACAAATACCATATGATCTCACCTTTAACTGGAACATAATAAATAGAAGAAAAAAGGAAACAAAATATAACCAGAGACACTGAAGTTAAGAACAATCTAACAATAACCAGAAGGGAGTGGGGAGGGGACAGTGGGAAGAGGGGATTACAGGAGCTACTATAAAGGACACATGGACAAAATCAAGAGGGAGGGTGGAGGCGGGGAAGGGAGGTGGGTTTGGCTGGGGTGGGGGGTGGAGGGATGGGGAGAAAAGGCAGACAACTGTAATTGAATAACAATAAAATTTTTTTTAAAAAGACATGCCACAAAGGTACAATAATCAAGACAGTGTAGGGTTTGCACAAGGGTGGACATACAGGTTGATGGAACAGCAGAGAAAACTGAAACAGACTTTCAAAAATATTTGGACCTTTAAATATATATACATACAATCCTCACACAAGGATATTTTTTCATTGATTTTAGAGAGAGAGAGGGAGGGAGAGAGAAAGCAATATCCATGTGAGAGAGAAACATTGATCGGTTTCCTCCTGAATGCACCCTGCAATTGGGGATTGAACCTGCAACCCAGGTACGTGCCCTGACTGGAAATGGAACCTGCAACCTTTTGTTGTATGGGATGATGCTCCGCTCAACTGAGCCAGCTAGCTAGGGCATGCTGATATAGCTTTGACAAAGGTGCTTAAAACTGTAGTTGCAAGTTTGAAGGGTAATCTTTTTAACAAACGGTACTTGAAACAATTGGATATCCATAAGTCAAATATAATGAAATTTAACCCTGCATCACACCATGTACAAAAGTTAGCCTGAAATCAATTATGAACTTAAATGTTGGAGCTAAAACTATAAAGCTTCTAGACATAAACATAGAAAAAATTCGAGACCTTGGAGTAGGTAAATATTTTTTTAATAGGGCACCAAAATCACTAAGGTTTAAAGAAGGATAAATTATACTTTACTTCTATTAAAAGGCCTGTTCTTTGAAAGATACCATTACGAAATCAGACATCATAGACTATTAAATTCTTCACAGCACATACGTCTTACAATTTGTAAAGAATTTCTAACTAACCAATAGTGTGAATAACCCAATAATAAGGGCAAATTATTTTAATAGGCACTTCACCAAAGAAGATATATTGTACAAATAAAGCATATGAAAAATGCCCAATATCATTATTCATGAGGGATATGTACATTTAAACCACAATGAGTTACCACTGCGTACCTACTAGAATGACTAAAATTTGAAGACTAAGAAATCAAGTGTCAGTGAGTTATGCGAGGCAATTTAAACTTTTATATACGTTTTTGGTGACTGGAATGGGTATCACCATTCTAGAAGACAATCCAGTAGTTTCTTGTGTAATGAAAAATGTACTTGTCATGTCACCCAGCAATTCCTCTCGTAGGTCTTTACTCCATGAAATAAAAACATATGCCTACAAAACATACACACGGCAGAGATGAAGCTCAAAACATTATACGGAGTAAAAGGAGCCAGACACAAAAGAAAACATACTGGCTGACCTCATGTTATGAAATCTAGAAGAGGCAGAGTGCAACACAGCAAAGCCGGTGAGTGTGTGTGCGGGGTCCGGGGTACAGGACCGGGACAGAACAACAAGAAAACTAAAGGAGACGTTGTGAGATGACGGGCGTGTGCTGTACGTTTATCGGGGTGGTGTTTATAAAGGCAGAAATTTTGCAGAACTCATGGAGCTGTATGCTTAATGTAGCTGCATTTTATTGGATGACCTTTATGCCTTAAAAATGAATGTAAAAATGTTTTTTAAATGTCCAAATCGACACATTAAGAGAATAACAATTCGGAAACTTTTTTCAAGTTTCATTTAATCAAAGATAAACGTAACCCAATATGTTCCTTGTTAAAGACGAGTCAACATTGCAAAGGAACTCACACATACCCAGTGAATACGCTCTTTAGCCAGATGTCTTACTTTGTAGGCATTTAGGCTTTCCAGTCCCTGTATGGTTATTTTGCAACTTGCTTCTTTGTGTTAATGAAGCTATTTTAAGATAACCCACTGGCCAACAGCTGTCTATTTCTTTCAGGACAGTGACAGGGGAAATAAACATTTCACCTTCTTCCTCTACGAACACCAGGCCACATCAGCAGGCTCTTTGGTTCCTGTCATAGGTAGCAGCCTGTCTTTCCCAATGGGGAGCATGCATTAATCCGCCTGATAAAGGGCAGTTGGAGGAAGGTGAGCACACTCAGCGCTCTTTAATCTGTCAAGTCCTATTTTCTTTTACCTTTGAAATGTTCCAGAATCCTCTTTCCAATCTGTCATAGGCAAGTTTCACATCCCACCCTAGAGTTTTACATTAGCTTTTAACAATATTATCGGCAAACGTAAGGCCAATTTACAAAGGTGGTCTTCTATGAATTTTTATATCAGTACCTGAATTGTATTATAAGTTTACTTTTCCAGTCTTAACAGAAACTACGTCCACATATATATTATATATCTAGACTTGGGAGAGAAGATAAACAAAATATTTTGTGGTGAGTAAATGAAACTATGCTTAAATTATCTCCGATTCAAAACAACTTATAAGCTATTTTCATAGGTCTTCAATGATTAGATGGATAGCTCATCAAAAATGTGGCAAATACCGCCAGGGAATAAATGGTTCCTCCCAGCACGGTCGGAATCAGCATTTGCCATATGTCTATCATCTTCAACCCCTGCATTGCCTGTCTTAGCACATGGACGAGAAACTTCCTCTCCTGAAGCCCTATGAGATGAAAGCAAGAGAAATTCATGTGCAACTAATATGATTGTTTTGGTGAATTACAAAATTCGAAACCTTCTCTAGACAGTTGCCATTACATAAGTCTCTAGTGAGAATTTTATTGCAGCAACCCCGGCAGCCTCTCAGAGTCCGCGTAATAGGATTAGCAGCTCAAATGGGGATGTGTTACTGGAAATGGCAATATTTTTAACTTGTGCTTGGAGGATATTTACTAGTAAGTATTACTGTTTACAGCTGAGCATGTCTCATTTTAAGAAGTGATGATTTCTTTCTTTCTCTCTGACCACAACTTCCTTGCTCTATATCCCAAATAGTTACTCTTGGAGGTGTGATTGTCACGAGCAACTCTTAATTACCCATGGTAATGAGAAAACAGCCAAGAACATTTATATGTTAAAAAAGTATTAGACTTTAAGAAGTCTTGGCCTATGTCCACCAATCAGTAAGCAGGTGTGTTCAACATTTTCTATGTACCCAACACTCTGTTACTATGACATGATTGAGCACAAGGAAACATAGCTTCCTTCTTTAAATATCTTTCCCCCCCAAAATAAAGGAAACATATACAAATAAAGCAGAGACTGGTAAACTATAGCATTAATATCAAGAACAAAAAGTGTTATTAGTTGTAAATGTCATATATCTGTCTGGCTGTGGAAAAAGACAGAGAGTATGAGAATAATCAGAACAGAAAATATGGCATTTATTTAGTAATATCTATTTTCCAGGTCTTACTGTTAGGAACTCTTACTTAATACAACAGCATTATATGAGGTCAGTATTATGCCCATTAGCAAGATGGGGAAACTGAAACTTAGAGAGGTCAAGATACTCACCCAAGGCATGTCTAGAATTCACAATGCTAGATTCCATCCAGTTCTATATTTCAATCAATATTTATTGGTATTGATGCTGTTAACACAGTTAGCCAAAAAAATGAAAAGGCTGATCATGCTTCATTGTTGCTTTGCTCACCATTTAGAAAAGAAATGCTAAATGACAGATATAATTAACATATATAATTCTACTGTAGAAAAGTCCACAGATCTGTGTATCACTGGGGCCCTGTTTATGCCCAGAAATCTAAGACAAGATGGAAGGTACAGTTAGGATGCAAACATGAGTTGGAAGAATGAGAACTTATTCCCCCTAGAAGATGCTTACCCATCAGTAAGGGGGCTGTGATCAGATCCAGTGCCACAAGGACTGTGGGTTTGTCCCGTGAGGGTGCGTGGCTCACGCTGGGTGCTCCGGTGTTAGAGCCGAAAGTGGAATTCTCCATGTCTGTGGATAGGCATTGGCTTTCTGACCGGGTGTATTATCCTTTTCTTCTTTGTTATAGTTATGCTTTTTCACAAGGTATTCTTCTAAGAGTAACAGGTACTTCTCAGATGTACCTGTAAACATGATACGTGCTTGTCAATATAATTTCCATAAGTGGCTCTGACTGGGCTTCAAATTATTTGGCCTTTTGAAATTGCAAAGTGCGTTTAATTCCTTTTCTAAATGTGTTTTAATAAATAGCAATAAGTATTTAAAATTTCCATCAACATGGATACATATATATTTATATCATTCAAAACTGTCATAACGAGACATTATTCTCAGATTTTATAAACAAATAGATTTGACATTTCATTTACTATAAACAACTTAAGATTTTAGACCAGAGAGACATTTGCATTTGAAGATAAAAGTTACCTTTCAAGGATCTACATCTGTCTTTTGAAATCCATACTTTGTGCTGTTTCACCCTCCCTTCTTTCCTTTCTAAAAATTATAAAAAGAAGAAATACTAGGACTTAAAGTAAAAGATATAAAGAAAAGTCAGCAACAGCATTGACATAATTGCTATCACCAGAAACAAAAAACATTTAAATCTTCATTTCGACCAGATACCTGGGGAAAAGGTGGTAAGATCAATGAAATTTCTCAAAGAAAAGATGCTCAAAGTATTTCAAATATTATTTTCCAAGTTTTATTCTTTGACAACATTTTTCTTTGAGGCTGAACTCCAAAAGCAAGATTCTACACCCAAACATTTATTACTTTTGGTCAGCTAAACACAGGGCAGAGGATAGAGTCTATTTGCATAGCAAGAAATTTTATGAGACCACTAACATTTGTAAGTCAAGAATTCTCTCCCAGATTCCAAATGGACCATGTAAAAATGCTGACCTAAAATTAAAGCATTTGTAAGGACTTGAAAAATAAGAGATGAAATAAGGTCTTAGTAGCCAAGATTTTGGTAGATTTAGTGAATTTCTTAAAATATTTCCTGATCCTTTTTGTTCCACATAGGAATTATTTAAATGCCTACCATGAATATCCAGGAATAGTATTACAATTTTACCTAACTGTCATTTTTATTCTAGCATAATGATTTCATTGAGCAGTTACATTTTTACTTTAATATGTAGCTTATTATGCACAATTTTCCAATTCTACTTATTTGTGTACCAGGATGTAAATTCTGGAATTACTTCTTTTGCCTGTAATCACTGTATAAAAATAACACATTTTTGAAATGACATTTATTTGGTTTCTGTACTTACTCATTGACAGAAAACACAGGATCAGTATATAGGAAAAATATATCAGTAGAGTGAAATAGCAGGCATTAGATCCATATGTGATGCTCCCATTTCCCTGCCCAGTTTCCAGGTGCAGAACTCCCCTCCAAGTTGGGCTGACTGTCATTTGGCAGGAGTTCCTGTCCTCGGATTTTTCCCACCTCTGATAGCTTCCCCCTCCACTCCCAACAGGTTGTCACCAGTGTCCACACAGTGCCAGTCTTATGGGTAAATAACTCAGCTTAATGAAAATTAGAGGTATGAATCATTGGAGTTCAGAGACCTTTTCCTAAGATGGAATTTGCAGGATTCCAGCAACAAGGTATTACTGGGAGCTAAAGAGAAATCTCAGTTTGTCAGGACATGTGACTTCAGCTGAGAAAAATACTTAATGAATTGAGATGGCTGGATAACTAGGCTAGAAATCAATCAAGAAGCCCAGATGACGTTATAAACCACAGACGCAATGCTCTTGCAGAGATGTAGCTCTGTGGTTTACAGAAACATTCTGAGTCTCTGAGAGAGTTCAAGGGTGGAAATCCAGCCCTAGTTATCCAGTGTTATTTATAAAGGGGGTGAACAAGAGTGTTTTTGTTGTTCTTATGGTTAAAATTGTCAGCATAAGACAGCAGTTTAAAAACGCTAGTCAAGAAATTGAAAAAAAAAAAAAAAACAAAAAACCCTTATGACTCACTGTGCTGTTTATGCCCAGAGGCTATTTCAATATCATGGCATCGAGCATTCAAATTGTCAGGTTATGTTCCAGTTAAAGGTGAGATCATATGGTATTTGTCTCTTACCACTTGGCTTATTTCACTGAGCATAATGCTCTCCAGTTCCATCCATGCTGTTCCAAAGGGTATAAGCTCCTTCTTTCTCCCTGCTGCGTAGAATTCCATTGTGTAAATGTACCATAATTTTTTGATACCATGTGATCTCACCTTTATCTGGAACATAATCAACAAAAGAAAAAAGCAAACAAAATATAACCAGAGACATTGAAATTAAAAACATTGTAACAATAGCCACAGGGGAGTGCGGAGGGGATAGTGGGGAGAGGGGTCTATAGGAGCTACTATGGGGGACGCAAGGATGGGATCAAGGGGGAGGGTGGAGGTGGGGGAGGGAGGTGGGACTGGCTGGGATGGGGTGGAGGGAAGGGGAGAAAATGCAGACAATTGTAACTGAATAAAAATAAATTAATTAATTAAAAAATTAAAAAAAATAAAATCATCAAAAAATAAAAATAAAAAAATAAATAAACTATATTAATACACTAAAAAAAAACCCCAAAACAAATTGTCAGGTTAGTTTTACCATAATGTCACTCGGAGATTCTGAAATCTCCTTCCCTGTCACCAAAGCAGGATCGGCCTGCTGAAAGTCGTCGGGGTGACCGCGCCGGAGAGCTAGCTGCTCTCTGTATGCTGCATGTAAATTCCTCCAAAAGACAGCAAAGCAAAGCGAGAACAACTTTGTCCACTAACAAACAGTAACCCTCCTTGTTTCTACACATTTCCTCCCTCTCAAGCTCTTCTGTTTAAATGCCAAGTTCCCATATTTTCCTTTTTTCTAGGATTAGGCTAGTCCTTAATTCCTTCTTATATTATGTGCAGTTCAATTTGCAGAATGAAGGGAAAAATGTTTGTATTTATCTTTACATGTCCTACCCTTCTCCAGAAAATAATATTAAGATGCTTTTATGAATTTATAAAATTATTCAGGATTGAATAAATATATAGAGGAGACAAAAAGTTGGGCCAGTGACAAGACTGAAGATGCCCCATCCCTAATTAAGGTCACCTCACACACGTGGCTTTAAATCTACTTTCAGTCACAAACAAACCAGTCATGGCAAATAATAATAGCGAATATCTTATACAGGAATTATAAAATGCCAGGTGTTAGTCCAAGCATTATGTAAATTAACTCATTTAATTCTCATAATAACCCTATTGGGTAAGCACTATACATATCCCCATTTTACAGATGAGGAAAATGAGGCAAGAGAGATTAAGTGACTTGCCCAAGATCACATAGCTTGTATATAATGACTTTGGGATATTAATATATGCAGTTTGGCTTCAAAGTCCATGTTCCTAATTATTCTGCCATGTTGTGTAAAGAAAAACACAAAAATTCTTATGAAAAAAAAATATGGTCTGATCCTCACGATCCTCTGATCCTTTCCTTGAGAATATCCTTAGAGCAGACTCCACAATACTTTGAAAGACAAGTTTAATTAGATACACACAGCACACCAAAAAGCATTATCAGTGAACTCCCTTTCATGGAAGACCAATTCCTGTCTGTAGAAAGAGGTTCCTTCCAGGTATATGATCATGGCCGACCACCTGGAGGGGGTGGCATTTGCTTCCACTCAAAAGGATAAATAGGTTTCTGGAGGCGGAAAGCATAGGGAAGATGGGAGTTAACTTTTAAGCAGCATTTTCTAAACAAGCACTAATAATGCAATAGAGGAGTCAAACCATTAGGAACTGGGACAGCACATTAAATCAATCACGTTTTGGTTCACAAACTTGTCGCAAGTCACACATACAGGCTGGCAAAGGTTTATGGGCAGGATTTCCACATATCTCTGGACTGCAACATGTATTATAAAATATAGTTATAGAAATATACATTCCCAGCCTCTACCAGACCTACTGAGTCTAAATTCCTAGGTGAAATCAAATAATGTTGCCAATGCCCATAAGTCAAGGAATTGGGCCCAGGTACCTCCAATTTCAATAAACTCCACTGGGCTCATGTCACTTACCACAGAGCCCTCAAGAATCAGCCCATAACTGGAAGAGGTTTGAAAGCAGTGAATTCTCTACTGAAGAGAGGCTTCCCGCCGAGATCACCTTTCATGTGTCATATTTGGATTGGAGTGGCATTTTGCTGGGCTCCTCCTTTAGTAAGGAAGCATTTCCTCTCTTTTTCAAGGCATTAACTTGGGAAGGATGTGTACAGTCACGCCCAAATGTGCCTGTGTGTGCTCATTCTGGTTGGAAAACATCGTGTTAATGTGCAGGATTTTTACCGAGGCGTGTTAATCAAAGTGCCACTATTCCGATGAAGGTCACTGACATATATTTTGCATTAAATCCCACATAAAATAGCCTGATGAGTCCTCAGACTCAGGGAACCATCTAAAATGGAGAGGACAGACCGTCTATTTTCTTGCTGGGTACTTGAACAGCAAATGGTCTATAAAGACAGCAAACCTAACAGGTCCTGTTTAATTTGTCCACCAAGTGTGTCCACTGGTTGGGGTTTCTCAGACACTCTTAGCTGACTCGAGTTAGATGCAACAAGACCTTCCCGTGCACTTGCATCTGGATAACAAGTCCACAAAGCTGTTCCCACTTTGTCTTCCTGCTTTGGGCTATGGTGCAATTCTGAAATCAGATAATGGTTTCCAGTTTATGTCTCCCAAAGTGCTTGCGGAAAAAGAGGCGATGACACATGAAAATGAGCTAGCTCTTTAAACAGAGGAAGGACTTTATGGGTTCATACAAGCTGTAGAACCAGGCTTTCCTTTTTTTTTTTTAGTAATACTTTTGCCGCCCACCCCCAGGACTGCCCACCAGCTGGCCTCCTTGGAATAGAAGTCCTAGGCAATATGCTTGCTTCTGAGAATTTCCCTCAATGATCAAGTTTCAATAAAAAAAATTGTGGACTATGTGACAAATGGTTAAGATAAGTAGAGAACACTTGAAAACAAGTGACTGGATGGATGGATGAATGGTGGATGGGTGAATAGATAGAAGGGAAGATACATAAACTCAGGACTAAATAAAACCACCCCCTCTGTAATTCTGCATCTAAACCCAAAAAGTAAACACTACTATTTCTATGACTTAAATGTCAATACATGTACTCAAATTTTTAAGACTTCAAAATGTATTACTCTCTTTCTCCAAATGTCTATGCACGTTCATCCTGTTCTTTTCTCTTTCTCAGGGCTCCGTTCACTAATTACCCCCGAAAGACCTTGTTAATCTATTGTGGTCGTGATTTACTTCAATATGTCCTCCTAGATTTTCACATTAGTTACTGCCTTTAAGGATGAAACACGTCAAGTTAACATGCTGGGTCCATGTCGTCTGTAACCTTTGGAGAGCAGGCAGCACACTTCCAGGCAGGTAGGGCACGTTTAGAATAAACCCTGAATTACACTGACCGTGGCCCACACCACACAGAAATCGGAGCGGCGTGTGAAGGCGCACTTTGTCGCGACCCAGTTCAGAGGGGCAGATGAAAGTCTGTGGCTCAGCGTCTCTGTGGCTTGAGCCATCTGCCGCACCAGTCACTCGTGGGAAGAGGCTTCTGGTTCCTGTCGGCCAGCAACAGAAAGCACAGCAGGATTGAGTGGCTGCTGAGGAACCAAAGGAGAGGGCACAGCACACCCTACCCGATCCAGTCGGGGCCGCGGTCCCCCTCCCTTGTCCTCCCCACCTGGTACATAAGTGTTCTCTGAGCTGTTTCGGCTCAGACTGCACCTCACTTCTGAAGTCAGGTGGAAAGTATGCTCACTGAGTAAGAAGTTCACTATACCCCTTAATAAGAATAAAAGAAATCACGATTCTATGTTAACGCACACAGGCTATCTAAAGGGGGAAAATCAGTTATTGGGCATGCTCAAGTCTCCTCAACTGTCTCTGGCCAATTATCTGATCCAGTCAGGCGAAGTGGGATTCTAAGTAATGTTATCAAGACAGTATTTCAGGGCTCAGCTTCACATCGTGCACAGAGATGTCGCTCAAGGGAGACACAGAGGCAGTCCCCTCAGTCTAGGAGCAAATGTTTTCTTTCTTTCTTATCAGAGGGTGGAATACTGGAGACACTCCTGACCAGCCATCTTGTTCCGCACTAGGAAGTTGTCAAGTGGGAAAGGCTTGTATATAGTCCATGGCCCCGTAATTTGAAAGTATGAGGCTGTATTAACACTTTTTCTAACCTTCAGAGCAGTCCTTTTGTTCAGAATGTCACTTCTCTTCAGACTTACAGGGAAAAGAGAGCAATGCAATGTGACGTGCCTATGTACTATCTCAATGCATATATAATACTATTCCAAAATTAAAAAGAGCAATGCTCTACATTTCTGGATGCATATGTGACAGTATTCTAAAATTAAAAAAAAAAAAAGTAACATCCCAACCAATAGAATTGTGGCAGTAAAATGAACTGAGAGAGCTGAGCCAATAGCCATATGGGTGGTGGGGGTGCTCGTTCCAGAGTCAGCGCATCTGGAAGGAGGAGCGAGACCACTTCAAGACACTGGTGTGACGAGAGATTGTCCAGAGGAGAGTGAGTTTGATTTTCTTCCAGTTCCTCCCCATTTTGGAAGATCAAGACTTTGTACATTGCTTTTGAGTAGACAAGTGAGACAAAGAGGACAAGATTAAGTGTTTTTTGTATTTGTTTTTGTTTACTGGGTTTTGTTCTTGCTTATTACATTCATCTGTAAAGTTCTGAATGAATGTTTGTTATTAGTAGACAGGATGAAGCACTAAAACTTGTCCTTTCTAGGAGGCGAGATAGGCTATTAGCTCTGAGAAAAAGACAAATGCGTTTAGTTAAGAACAAGGAGAAATGAAGGCATGACTGAGCTCCCATAAACAGCAACTTTCAGTAACCTAAATAAAAACAATGGGCCTGATTCTTTTCTCTTTCTGAAATGCCCACATTCAAATGTGTGCTCCCCTGGATCTTAGAGTGAATGTGGTAATTCCTTTAGTGGTTATCTGGTATTCTCTCTGTAAGTCAGGACAAGTTAACAGTAGCCACAGGAAGAGGGTTGCAAGGAGAACGTTTCTTAGACAGAGACAATTGTGGGGTGACTCCATTAGACTCCCACACCCTGGCTTCTTTTCCTTTGCAACCCCACCCTTCTGCTCTGGTCCTGGCCCCAGCAGCTTTTGCCTAAACTCTTGCAACTCCTGTGCTTGGTCTCTATTTTCTCATTTAGTATTTGAACAGCAGAGTCTTATCTTGATTGAAGCCCTATGAGGACTCACAAATAAAACAAAAATGACATTTTATATGCATAGGCTGATAAAGGTTCAACTTCACAATTCACTCATTACCATACCAATTAGTGAGAGCAGTTACGGGTGGTGCTCAGTTACAGCCTCAGCATCTACCACTACATCTCTACGTTTTCCTTTGGTTTCACCATATCAAGAAAATTCTGACTCACACAGGCAAACGGTTCAATTCAGTAGACTCAAGCTTAAAAGAATATGAGAAAGTTTGTGAGTCACATTAGAAGGTTTACACACTTACATTTCCCTAGCAAGTATGCAGTTTGGAGACTGTGGATGATGGAAGAGCTGAACGAATAATAATGTGCCCATGTCCCTGGTTGGGAAAATATTTACAATTAGGCAGAAAACTATGTTTAAATGTATTTATAACGCTATGAAATAGCCAATAGTATATATTTTTTAAATTTTCAGATACTTTAGTATTCATCTGTCAGATAGCTGTTCAGTGTCTTAACAGCCACATTTATTTTGTATTAATGTTAGGTTCGTATGTTTTAATTCCTTTTCTCACACTTTACCTGCAGCTGTGGGCAAAGTTTTGCTAAGTTAAATCTATCGAGCTCTTTAAAAATATTGGTGAGGTATGCAAGATGATTCAACCTTGTTAAAGAGTAACTAGATAAAGGATTCACTTTATCAGGAAACGAATTTGAAAAGGTAGTGTTCTGTTGTTTCATCTGAAATATTTAATTCAGTACCTTGCCCAAAGGCATTTATTAAATTGGCATGAAAAGGGAAATTTCTGAAACTCACTGCCAATGTGGTTATAGAAAACTGAAAAATTTGCCTTTAAGACTGTGCCCAATAAACCACAAATTTATGTGGAATTGCCCAATACTGTTTTAAAAGGCATAGGTCTCTTTAAAAAAATTAAGCTTTCTCTTTAAAAATTTAAAATGAGATAAGATAAGAGCCTTATTTTCATGTGCTGAATGTTTTCTTTCAAAATGACATCGTAACTGAAAGGGCTATAAAAATATTGACCAATTTTGCCACATAAAATATATTGTGAAGTTAGGTGACTTTCATCACCATAAAAAAGGTGAATCCCAACAAATCGGTACTGTCTACTTTCTCATCAGCCAGGCATTTCTTGTGGGGGTTGCTGACTCATGTTTTCGGGAGCAGCACAGTAGAATGGTTAAGAGAAAGTACTTTAGGACATCAAACCGGTCTTCTTGTTCGAAGCCTGCCTCAGGTGGCTGTTGAACCTTTTTGTACCTTGGCTTTTCCCTTTTATGAAGTAGAGGAAACAATCGTACCCACCTATACGATTATTGTAGGAATGATTTGAACTTAATCACATGTAAGTACAGCCTTTATATATGCAGGATCTGGAATGAAAGTTCAAATGAAGGCTCACATACCGTATTTCTAAGTAATTAGAAGTTATTCAAAATGATAAGAAACTATTAAATACATATGTCTATCGCCTTGCAAACACACTTTATACAGATGTGGATGGCTGGGTCTGAACTTAGAGTCCTGGACTCCTCTGAGTCTTGGTCTGGCACATGGTGACTTAGAATCCAATGGCCCCGTCTTCAGTCTGACGGCCTTCTTCTCCCTCCCTGGCTCCATTCCACCCCCTGGGGGGCTTCCCGTGGTGTGTGGTCACCTTGGCTGCATGCCAAAGCTCCACAGACACCCAGTAAAGAGTCACCCCTGGGCCACCACCCCTCAGTCCTAGGGGTATAGACCCCTAGGATTCGAATTTAGAATTCCTTCAGAAGCACGGACCCAGGTAAGATCCCCAGGCAGGTCCTGGAAGTAGGCTCGAGGGCAGAGAAGGCTGGGAGCCAGGACACCTGGGCTGTGCTCTGAAAATGAGTGCTGGCCATGTCTCTCTGATCCCAAGGACTCATTTGTTCCACAGACAGGGATGCAGCAGAGGGGACCGAAACAGGGCTCTCTAAGTATGGGACTAGGACAGAGCCTCCTCCTCACCAGATCTAAAGGCAGCGTTATTCACATCACAACTTAGGGCAAAGAAACAAACAAACAAACAAAAAGAAATCTCCCCCCATTACGTTCTATTCTCTTTTCAAGGTATTTGCCATGAGCTGTGAAATTACTTTTTGCCACACCTTATCAAATGTTACTCAGACTAGTCATTCTCACTGCACCATCATCAAATGCTAGCTTAGATTTTCTGTTTAAAATTTTAAAAATCCACTTCTCATTCTGAGGGTAATTATTTTACCTCTCCTGTTAAATGTATATGTTGTTGATAATAGACCAAAACAAGAAACCACTGAAACTGTCCAGCAACATTGTCAAATGTGAAATTGTCGAATATAAAATAGACCTGTAAAACGAGCAGCGTAGCTTAACCTGATTGCAGAAGAAATGACAGGAATATATGAGCTCCAGGGCAGGCATTACGGAGTCACCTGTTACAGCGCTTCTGATGCCCAAGGCGTGCCGAGTGCCTGCACCAGCTGCCAGGGGTGGCATTGCAGAGCCTGCGTCTGGAAACAATAGTCTGACTTGAATATTCTCACAGGGCTGCAGGGGTTAAACCTATAAATAAACATCTCCAACAAAAACAACAAGCGAGCACAAAATCAAAACCAGTATAGAGCAATGAACTCGCCGATCAAATAAATTTTCCTAAGAACTTCAAATAAATGCTCAACAGCATCCAGAGCAGCTTCGTTCTCAGCTGAACACATACAGCAAGTGAGTTAGCCCAGCAGCACCACTTAATACCGTGAAGTCTCCAGTACTCAAACTCCTTATTACATGCATTATTTTAAAAGGAAAATGTTTGCCAGTTATTTTCAGAGTGGCAGCGGTTACACGCTGGTGAGTCTCCATGAAGTCTTGTCCTGGGGCCTGTCCACGGGCTTAATGACCATTACAGGAAGGCAGTGGCTTAGTGTGGGTGGTCCATGCCTCCCAGGAAGCTGGGCAGGGCTCTGAGACGTCCACTAGCTTCTGCAATGAGACAGTTAGGTGCTCACCCACTCACTGGCCACTGGTCTCAGGAAACTCTCAGTCAACCTCATGTGCTGAGAAATTGTGACAGAGGCATGAATACTAACCTGGATTTATCACAGCAGGTTGCTTTTAATGTTTCTGCACTTTACCTCCTTTCTAGTTTGCAGCAATGAAGGTAAATATTTATTTCACTGATTAGCATATTAATTACAGCTTTAAAATGATATCTCTTTTAAGAATTGCATTGAGATTAAGTGCTTGACGATTGCCCTTAGCAGCTCTAATGAGCTTGTTGGTTCCAACGAAGAGTTAAAACCTTGGTTCTCACCATTCCTCTACATCAGGGTGACCATAATTCAGACACAGTTGCTTAAAGTTTTGGGATGAAACTATAGTCCAAACTACCTAGATGAACTTGAATTTTAAATAGGCCTCACTCTATCCCTAGAATTCTCTATTTCTGCTACTCTCTGTAATAAACTCTCTTCTGACCTCAGCACACCTCTCGTAATGGACTCACCCTCTCAAGTTTTTGCTTCGTACATTCTGCTTTGATTACCCTCAGCACTGGCTGGGTGAGATTGGGGTAGGGCTCAAGTCTAGAAGGAGTGTCTGACCTCTTCTAACACGTCTGACCTTTTCTTGGAAAGGGAACCTGAGCCACCACAGGTACACCATTACCTGGAGTGATCGGGGTTGGTCAGGTTAGGGAATACTGAGAGCCTGGTGCGGCTCACAGTCTGGGTGACCAGAGAGGCCTTGTGTGGCTGGTGTCCCCTGAGGGAAAAGGAATGGAAGGCACAGTGGGATTTGTTCTGAGAGCAAGGGGACTGCTGGATTTTAATCGTACATCGTCGATTAAATTGTGTCCCTTGCTGCAGTTTAAAGTTATGAGACCAGCATTGTCATGGGTTGGTGGGGGGTGGGGAAGGGAGACGAAGAGGCTGGCCCGTCTTCATTAAAAATGTTTTTTCCCATCCTTCTCTGGCCATAAACTAGTCTCAAACACTAGTAATCATTATAAAGAGAAAGTTAAAATTGCTTTTTGATGTTTCTATGGAATGGATATGTAGGTGTTGAGAAAAACAAAGCCTTCACCTGCGAGCGTGAATCTATAGTTCAGTTGACTTGATCTATTTCTGCTGAAAATCTTAGCGGGCCCTACCATTTTCTTCCCTGTGATGGGGAAACTTACAACATTCATGCCTCACTTAACCCAGAGACTTATGAAAGCTTATTGTGAGTCTTCTGGGATCCAAACTCAGCAACTGTAATATTTGCTGTGTGATCTTGGGCAATCCCTCTCCTCACCTGTAATGAATGTTACATTGATAGCAGGGTCCATCTCAGAGGCTTATCGGAAGGTTTGCCTAAAACAAGGCATGAGTATTGCGTACGGGAATGGTTCAGTTTTTTAGAATTATTACTATTGTTATTCTGGCAAACTTCTCAAAAGTTGTCTCAAGTGTTAAATCCTATAAATATGAGGTCTGTCCAGAAAATATACAGCCATGTAATTTGAAAAATAGAGACATTTTTGAAGAAGACACAAGAAACATTGTCATTGGACAGTGACTCCTCAGTCCCCTTCAAAGTAGGCACCTCGGGACCTCACATAGTTCTCCCAAGAGCCACCAGCTGCTCCATCGTGTTTTCCTGAATCTCATTGACAGTCTAAAATCTCTTCCCTTTCAAAGGTGATTTTAGTTTTGGGAAAAGGCAGAAATCTCAGGGTGTCAAATCTGGGCTGTAGTGAGGCTGCGTCACCTGGGTGATTTGATGTTTCACCAAAAAACTCTGCATGAGACGTGATGTATGAGCGGGTGTGTTGTTGTGACAAAGCTGCCAATCACGAGCTGCCCACAGGTGCGGCTGTTTTCGTCATATTGCATTTCTGAACACCCGAAGAACATTGAGGTAGTGCTTCTTATTAATTGCTTGGCCTGGAAGGGCATAACTTGTGATGGACAACACCTTTCCAATCAAAAAACACACAGTTAACATGGCCTTGATCTTGCTGCAACTTTGTTGTGCCTTCTTTGGACATGGAGAACCAGGCGACTTCCATTGGGACATCGGGGCCTTTGTTTCTGGATCGTACCCGTAGATCCACCATTCATCTCTGGTTATGACCTTCTTCAGGAAATCTGGTTCATTGGTAGTGGTTTGAATCAAATCCTTAGCAACTGCAGCACAATGTTCCTTCTGCTCTGGTAACAGAAGCCACGGAATGAATTTTTCCACAACACATTTCATGCCAAGATCCTGTGTCAAAATCTCAGACACAGTAGTGTCTGGAATCCCCAGATCAGCCGCTGGTTCTCACACTGTCAGTCGCAGATCTCTGCTGACTGCAGCCTGCACATGCTCAGCACTCTCAGGGGTTCTGCTTGCTGCAGGCCTTCCAGAACGGGGGTCGCTCTCAACAGATTCGGGAACCATCTGGGCCTGTCTGAAGAGGTGAATTTGAACCAAAACCCACACGAGGTGAAGCAGCTGGAAAAGAGAATCAAAGCAAAAGAAAGAGCAAGTGGGAAGGGTCTGGTGTGGGAACAGTGTTAACAAGCTGGATGGGGGGGGGACAGGAGAAAGGCCAGGAGCTTAGGGCACGAAGCAGAGGCAGGTATGTTAAGGACTTCGGATTTTGTTCTAATAGCTACTCATTGTCTACTAACCATAAAGGAGTGCCTAAGCTGTTCCGAGTGAGATATTCAGATGATACTCAAATTAATTCACATGCTGTTCATTAATTTAAAATAATTGACTTAAATTTAATTAAACAGTACTAACGTAGAAAACCGAAAGGAAAAGCCACTTCCACTAACCCAGCATCTCTCCCTAAAATGAACAACTATTATAATTTGGGGATATCCTTCCAGTTTAAAATATGCTTATTTATTTCCAAAAATGTAAACATACCACGCACATCATTTTACACATTGATTTTTTTTCATAATATCTCTTAGAGACGTTTTCTTTCCAGGGTGTACATATTTTCATTATATTTAAGTGACTGCTCAATATCACACTGTATGAATTATCCTGTCGGGCTCTTACAGGAGGAAACTTTGATTCCAATTTCTGCTGTTACAAACAACATTTAGTACCTAACTCTCAGTGTGCACCTGAACCTTGAGGTTCACGACGTCATTCCAGAGGACTATTGCGGAGGGGCAGAGGACCTGGGGAGATGCCCATCAGAAGGCTGGCTGGAGGACCAGGGTGGCCTTATGCTAAATGGGAAGTCCTTCTTCTTAGATTAGTAAACAGTTTTTAGTAAACAGGTACTTTCAGTACCGCCTTGTCCCCACCTTCCAGAAAGTTCTCCACACTCAACGAATGTTCCATGTGAGTGGGCTACATTTTGTTGGGGGGGGTGGATTTAACGCGTAAATCTGAAGTCATATGGTGGATAAAAATGACAGGAAACACAGAACACGGGGGCTGGAGCAAGAGCAACCATTAAAATTCAAGCTACCTGGGTTTCACCGACATTTTGAAGTGTTTTTCTATCTACAAGGTGGGTATCGAGATTCAAGACAATCTTATCTAGATCTCCAGGAAGACAAAGTGGCCCCAGCTGACATCTGGGATACATATTTAATGCCCAAACATCCACGGAGGGGGGGAATCCGTCAAGCTAACTCTTTTGATTTCATGTAAACAAAATAACCAATTGATGGACTGATTGCTTCCGTTGTTTTGGATTTCTGTATACACAGCCACATGCCAGAGATCAAAAAAGCATCATCTTCAAATTCAAAGTACCGCACAGGGCTGCACGATATTGCTCACAGCAATCGGAGTTACTAAGAACGACGCTTCCACTAAAGGCCCCCTGCCCTCACGTTTACCCTCCGTGCCGAAAACACCAACCACAGGTAAACAATGGTCGCTTCCCCAGAATATGAGTTACCTGACCCAAAATGTTGGAGTTTTTACTCTTCCTCCTTCTGCCAACAGTGTGTTACTTTATTGTTCGTTGTTATTTGCACAATAGTGTGGGCTGAGAAAAAAAGAAGAGAAACTCGTATTAATGTTTTCAGCTAGCCTTCTAGCTGTTGAAAGGCAATACCAATATTTTGATTAAATAAGTGATGAGGTTCTATGGTTTTAATTCATCTCTGTTTTTATTTAGTTTCTTGAACATTAATACTATTTCAACTATCAAAAATGAGCCTATTATCCATTTTCCTAAATAAGTAGTTTAGAAACACTTTTAATAACATTTACTTGTCTTTGCTTATAAAAGGTATTATACATCTATTGTGGGATATATATATGTGTATATATGTAATCTCAGATGGCCCCTCTGTGTACTTGCGGTTTCTATATTTCTATACTATCTTGGAAAATGGGATCTTAATAAAGTAATGGATATTAAGCTAAAAATAGGATTATTAAAGTAAATTATAAAATTTACCCCGGTAGATATCCTTTAATAATTATTACAGATCTAGAATTATATAGCCTTAGCCTTATATAAATCAGGAAAAATGACTACTCTTCCTTTCACTATTTTCTAATTTAGGATTATTAAATTAATTTGAGGAGCTATTGCTATTTGTATGCTAATTTTTAACTTTTCAATATATCAATCTGTTGTCTAAAGACACATTCTGGCTGGCTGTCGTGTGGAGCAGTCTCCTCTTCTTGTGTTTACTCCTCAATCGTTGCTGATATTCAGGGTGCACTGATCTGCGTGTATGTTCTCTCCTAGCGGTCTTCACCGATTCCCATGGCTTTCATTGCCACCTGCACAAAACACACATCAAATCTGGATTCCTCTCCTGAACTGCAAACCTGCATCTCCAACTGTCTACTGGAAATAACCACTTGGAGTTCCCGTGCATGCTTCAAAGTCCGCCAGTTCAAACTACCTTACGAGAGTGTCTTCCCCTGACACTGCTCTTGCTCCTCTGTGTCTCGTCTCAGTGCCTGGCGACACCATCTACACATCCAGTAGATCAAGGAAAGTACCTCCTCTCGTTCCCTCTCACTTCCTTTGTGCTGTCATTAAGTTTCCTTTGCTTTGCCTCCTCAATATTTCTTGGCTCAATTCACTTCTCCCCAGCCTCACTGTCTCTAGCCCAACTTCGATCACTGCTTCTCTCACCTGGGTGACAACGGTCCCTGCAGCTGTAGAGTGGACCACACATGGAGTCCTTCTAGCCTCACCTCTCCTCATCAGCCTCTCAACTCTGGTTTGGAGCATATTAAACATCTTATAACTCCTTAAATGTTTCAGACTTGCTGGCTTGGAGCCTTCAGACAGGCTGTCCTCTTTGCCTAGTGTACATAGCATATCTGTACATGCATGGCATATGTTACATACAACAAACATGACATATGCAGATACACTATAAAGTTTATACACATACTATATATAACATGTTACATACAGGTGTATGTGCAACACACATACATGCACATTCAGTTTGCTCCGAGACACTCTATCCTCACCCCTGTGATCACCACCAAAACTGGATTGGCTGTTCCTCCAATACGATCCCCAAACATCTGTTCCTTTCTAATCAGAGCACTCATTACTGTTATTATAATTACTCATCTGTGTGATTATGCCCTCCAGGGGCATCACGAACACGCATCTTTTTATCACTGTGTCTTCGATATCTAGCACAACTCTCAGAGTAGATACTTAGGAAACAACTCCTAAATGAAAGAATTTGCACATCAATGAACATGTGCTAATGTTATAGGCAAAAAATGTGCAAAGGCAAGGGTTCTGACCTTATTTAAACCAAGCATTATGGTGAAGCAAAAGATACTTGTATACAGGGTTATGGTCATTGCTACTATTTCATCTGTATGGCAAGTTGTGGGCTTATCTGTATGTCCAAAAGCTGAGAATTATTAGCGCAGCCTCACCAAGTAGGAATGTTCAAAGGAAGGCTGGGGTCCATGGCGTGCCAATTCCTAATTTCACCATGTTTGGAGATGACAGCTCAGTTCTAGCCGAGCACCGCCAAGCAACTCCCAAGGCTATAACTAAAAACACTCAAATTGCCAGAAAACTGTTTTCCAAAAGTCTGATTATTAGGACAACAAAATCATGTAAATAAGAAGTGGGAAGGGCGTGGCCGACGCTCGGCTCCCTCCTGTGACAGCACTCTCTCAAATGCTGGCATCCGCGCCCAACAGGGCAAATTTCAAGTACAACCAGTGATGCGGACCCTGCCTTTACCCTTGGGAGGCTGTTGTGCAAACCGGAAATTTTCATTGCTTTTACTTGTATAAAATATTTTAAAATCTGCCTTTTCCCTCCACGTATGCATTTTACTCTAGTTCTCTTTATGCCTCTATCTTTTTAGGTTTTATCAATAAAAATAAATGGTGATATAATCTTGGAGCAGTTTTCATTTGACTATGGGCTGAGTTATGAGCAGCAAATTTACTCTTTCCACTTAAATGTGTAACTACTAGTGAAAATAATCTTTCTATTCTGGGTTTAAAATGCTCTTATGGGATAAATAAGTCAGAATTTGTTACTTCAATAGCTTAAATCTTAGTAAACTTCAAGAGATTCTTCAGGTTCCTTTGCTGTGATGGAGTATTGGTTAGTTAAATTAGCTGTTTGCTGGAGCTAGGATTATATAGAGTGCTATGAAATTTATTTTTGTTTATTTGTTTATCACTCTAATCTTATTTTTCCTTGAGAATCATGGCTGTTGGCCTTCTATCTGAACATTTGCAAAACATTGGTCTTGTGTGTATTAATTACCTGAATTTTGGCCATATTTTATATACTGTATTATTTTTCATTGAATATTTTTCTTGAGATGACTTGTTTGTTTTAACTTGTACATGTATATATATTTATGCCATATGTTTAGTCACTTGTTTTTTCCTATGTATATTAACATTTCTGTTAATTACATAAATCGTATGCATTTATGTAATATTATGCAATATTATTGTATAATTCCTAAAATATCTTATAGACCACATTTTGAAAAAACTGATCTAATATATTCCATTATAAATCTATAGATATTTTCCTTCTTCCATAAAAGAATCAAACTTTCAGAGCTATTTTCTGAGTCTGCTTCCAGTTAAAAATCTGTATAGTTTGTTATAGTTCTGCTGTTCTCATTACTATAAATCTATTTAATTTGAACAAATATAGAGAAATTATAAGCATGATTTGTAAAAGAAGTTAGAAGATTAGTTTTATCTCTTTAATATGTTTTTAATAGAGGTACTATTGAGCCTACTTTAATAATCAGGTAAGATATAAAATTAATAATGCTTAAACAGTAAGTGATATTGTTTAAAATATTCTATTGACACTAATTATTGCCTGAATATTATGCACTCACGTGTTTTACATAACATTGTCAAAAATTAATTCAAACAAGTTTTAAATTAGATATTTATTCATATAAAATCTTATATTGAGTTGTAATTGCTTTTTTTGTTTACTACATTGGCTACCTCTGAAAACATTTTCACTTCAAAATTATTGAGGAAAAGTAGTCTTTAAAAGCAAATAAACAGCACTTGACAAAACTTTGAGCCTTGTGAAAACCTTCTATTGTTGTCCTCCAACTGGATCCATTGCCATCTATTATTTTTGTTTATGATCTTTTAGCCAGTTCCCAATCCATGCGACTCTGTTCTCATCCAAAGCAATTATAATTAATTTGCAAGTAAAAGTTCATGGTCCACTGTTTGGAATGCTTCACTGGAGCCCAAGTAAATGACGTTGGTTCCATCCTCGTTCTCCAATTAGTTTTGGAATTCTATCAAGCAAGATGATTATCGTGGTCTGGCGTGATTTGCTCATTATGGACCATGCTGCTTAGTGTTGAAGATCTCATTGTCTTCTAACTGCTTACAGATTGTCTTTCTATATTTGATCTGTTGCTTGGTTGAGGGTAAACATTTTATTTATTTGGGCATGTTTACAAAGAAAAGAAAAGCCTGAAGAAAAGTAACTTGTAGAATCGCTCTAATTGCTTTTTTTCAAATTACATAGCATTTAAATTAGGTGCTTTGGGATCTTTGAAATTTTTTAATAGGGTGCTTTTTAATTTACACAAAATCCTTTCCATGAGAATTAATAAGATTTACATTATGAACTTGTGAGTACTTGCATTTTCAAAGGAAAATGAATCTGATTTCTCAGCAGAAACACTACAGAGCAGAGGTATTAGCATGAAATATTCAAAGTGATGAAAAGCAAGGACCTACAGCCCAAGATTGCTCTATCCAGCGAGGCTATCACCTTAAATTGAAAGTGAAATAAAGAGCTTCCCAGACAAAATAAAAGTTAAAAGAGTTCATTATTACCAGATCAGTTGTATGAAATGTTAAAGGGCTTGCTTTAAGAAGATGGGGAAAAAAGAAAGAAATAGAGGGAGAGAGAAACATAGCTATAAAGAATAAAATGGCCATAAATAAGTACCTATCAATAATAACCTTCAATGTAAATGAATTAAACGTTCCAATCAAAAGACACAGGTAGCTGAATGGATAAGAAAACATGACCCACGTATATGATGTCTACAAGAGACCCACCTGAGAACAAAAGATACACACACACTGAATGTAAAGAGATGGAAAAAATATTCCATGCAAATGAAAATGAAAAAAGAAATCTGGGGTAGCAATACTTATATCTGACCAAACAGAATTTAAAATGAAAACAATAACAGGCAACAAAGAAGGTAACTACATAATACTAAAGGGGTAGATCCAACATGCGGATATAACGCTTGTGAACATATGTGCCCAATATAGGAGCACCTAAATATATAAAGAAAATCTTGGTGGAAATTAAGGTAGAGATCAATAGCAATACAGTAATAGTGGGGGATTTTAAGACTCCTCTGACAACAATGAATAGATTTTTCCAGATCAAAATAATAAATAAGTAAACATCAACAGCAACCTTAAATAACACATTGGATCAGATGGATTTAATTGATCTTTCTAGAATATTTCATCCCAAAGCAATAGAACATACATTCTTCTCAAATGCACATAGAACATTCACAAAGACAGACCACATGTTAGGGCACAACATAACTCTTAACAAATTCAAGAAGGCTGAAATCATGTCAAGCATCTTCTGTGACCACAATAGTATAAAACTAGAAATCAATTACAATAAAAACCTGAAAAACATTCAAATACATGGAGGCTAAATAACATGTTATTAAACAATGAAATGGGTTAAAAATTAAATCAATGAGGAAATCAAAAGCTACCCCGAGACAAAAAAAAATAAACACATGACATCACCTAATCTATGGGACACAGTGAAAGCAATCCAGAGAGGGAAGTTCATAGCATAACTGGCCTACCTCCAGAAACAAGAAAAGCTCAGATAAACAATCTAACCCTATACCTAAAAGAATTATAAAAAGAACAACAACAAGAACAAATCCCAGAGTAAGAAGAAATAAGGAAATAATAAAGATTAGAGTGGAAATAAATGATAGAGAGACTAAAACAAAATACAAAAGATCAATGAAACCAAGAGCTAGTTCTTTGGAAAGATAAACCAGATTTAATGAACTTTTAACAAGACTCATCAAGAAAAAAAGAGAGGATCCATATAAATAAAATCATAAATCAAAAAGGAGAAGTAACAGCTGACACCACAGAAATACAAAGTATTAAAAGAAAATACTATGCACAACTACATGCCAACAAATTGGACAATCTGGATTAAGTGGATAAATTCCTAGAACATACAATCTTTTAAAACTGAATCAGGAAGAATTAGGTAATCTGATTAGACCAATTACAACTAATGAAATTAATGAAGTAATCAAAAGTCTCCCAGGAAACAAAAGTCCTAGAACAGATGGCTTTACAGGTTAATTTTACCAGACATTCAAAGAAGAACTAACACCTATCTTCTTCTAAATATTTCAAAAAATTCAAGAGGAAGAAATACTTCCAAACATATTTTATAAGGCCAGCATTATCAGAATTCCAAAAGCAGATAAAGACACTACAAAGAAAGAAAATTATTGGCCAATATCCATAATGAACATAGATGCTAAAATCCTCAACAAAATATTAGCAAACTGAATCTAGCAATACATTAAAAAATCATATACCATAATCAAGTGGGATTTATTCCAGGGTTTCAAGTTTTCATGAATATTCATAAATCAATAAATGTGATATATCACATAAACAAAACGATGAGTAAAAATCACACAATCATATCAATAGCTGCAGAAAAAGCATTTGATAAAATCCGACACCCACTTGTGATAAAAACTCTCATCAGAGTAGGAATAGAGGGATCGTACCTCAACATAAGAAAGGCTACATATGACAAACCCACAGTCAACATCATACTCAATGGGCAGAAACTGTAAGTGTTTACCTCAATATCAGGAACAAGATATAAATGTCTGTTTTCACCACCCTTATTGAACACAGTACTGGAAGTACTTGCCACTGCAATCAGACAAGCAGAAGAAATAAAAGGCATCCAAACTGGAATAGGGGAAGCAAAACTGCCATTATTTGCAGATGACATAATATTGCATATAGAAAACTCTTAAGACCCTGCCAAAATTACTAACTCTAAAGAAAATGGATTCAGCAAAGTAGTAAAGTAGTAATATACAAGATTAATATTCAGAAATCAGTGCCATTCTTACATACCAATAATGAACTATCAGAAAGAGAAATGAAGAAAATGATCCTATTTACTATTGCAATAAAAAAGATAAGGTACCTAGGAATAAATGCAACCTGGAGGTAGAAGACCTGTACTTGGAAAATCATATGATGCTGAAGAAAGAAATTGAGAAAGACACAAATAAGTGGAAATATATACCATGTTAATGGATAAGAAAAATTTACATTGTTAAACATTCATACTACCCCAAACAATCTACAGATTAAATGAAATTCTTATTAAAATATCAATGGCATATTTCACAGATCTAGAACAAATATTCCAAAAATTTATATGGAAACACAAAAGACCCCAAATACAATAGCAATCTTGAGGAAGAAGAACAAAGTTGGAGGTATCACACTACCTGATATCCAACAGTACTACAAAGTCATAGTAATCAAAGCAGCATGGTATTGACATAAAAACAGGCATATAGATCAATGGAACAGAATAGACAGCCCAGAAATAAACCCATGCCTTTATGGTCAATTAATATTTGACAAAGGAGGCAGGAACATACAAAGGTAAAGACAGTCTCTCCAATAAACATTGTTGGAAAAATTGGACAGACACATGCAAAAATGAAACTAGACCACAAACTTAAACCATACACAAGAATAAACTTAAAATGGATTTAAAAAATATAGTTGCAAAACCATAAAAATCCTAGAAAAAAACATAGGCAGTAAAATTTCTGTGTAACTTAATCAACAAAACAAACAAGTGAGCAAAATAGAACCAGAGACATGGAAATAAAGGACAAACTGACAGTGACCAGAGGGGAGGAGGGGAGAGGTAATGTGGAAAAGAAGGGGAAGGGTCAAGTCAAGGAACATGTATAAAGGTCCCACAGACAAAGACAACAGGGCAGGGAGGATTGAATGTGGGAGGTGCGGGGTGGGTAGGGCAGGGGAGAGTAAGGGGGGGAAATGGGGACAACTGTAACTGAAAAATAAAAAATGAAAAAAAAAATTCATACATTTCTTGTAGCAATATTTTTGTCAATATGTCTCCTCAGACAAGGGAAACAAAAACAAAGGAAAAATATACAAATGGGACTAACTCAAAATAAAAAGCTTTTGCACAGCAAAAAAATACCCATTAACAAAATGAAAAAAGGAACCCACTGAATATGAGAACATATTTGCCAATGATACATCTTAATTTCCAAAATATATATAGAACTTACAATTCAACACCAAGAACAAACCACCAAATTAAAAACATGAGCAAAGGACCTGAATAGACACTTCTTTAAAGAGGACATACAGATGGCCAATAGACATATGAAAAAATGCTCAATGTCACTAATCATCAGAGAGATGCAAATTGAAACCACAATGAGATATTATCTCACAGCTGTCAGAATGGCCATTATCAATAAATCAACAAACAACAAGTGCTGGCGAGGATGTGGAGAAAGGGGAACCCTAGTGCACTGTTGGTGGCAATGTGGATTAGTGCAGCCACTGTGGAAAACAGTACAGAGACTCCTCAAGAAATAAAAAGTGGAACTGCCTCATGAACCAGTGATCCCACTTTTGGGAATATATCCGAAGAAACCCGAAACCCTACTTTGAAAGAATGTAGGCACCTCTATGTTCATTGCAGCATTACTTACAATAGCCAAGATCTGAAAACAACTCAAGTGCCCATCAGCAGATGAATGGATAAAAAAAGCTGTGGTTCATTAACATAATGGAATACTATTCAACTACAGAAGAGAAAAACTCTTACCTTATGTGACAGCCTGGATGGACCTGGAGACTATTATGCTAAGGGAAATAAGCCAGTCAGAGAAAGACAAACATCATATTGTGTTACTTATATGTGGAATCTAATGAACAAAATAAACTAACAAACAAAATAGAAACAGAGGCATGCATGAGTGGAACAGACGGAAAGATCTCAGAGGGAAGGGCTGTTTGGGAGGATGGATGAAAGTAGGTGAAGGGATCAGGCAACCCCCCCCACATATATGACACATGTGTGTGTGTGTGTGGTATACATATATGCAACACAGAGACATGGACAACAGTGTGGGGATAGACAGAGGGAAAGGGTGGGCTGAGGTAGAACTGGACAAAACAAGAAAATGGTACGGAAAGAGACTTTGCTTGGGAGATGGGCGCATGATGCAGTGTGCAGATGATGTTTTGTTGAGCTGTACACTTGAAACCTATATGGTTTTGTGAACCAATAAATTCATTTAAAAATATTACAGTATATTGTAGCATACTTTACAATATTATGAAAAACTATAGAGAACTATTTTTCTGGTGAACTGCTACTTTATTTGCCTTTCATTTTTCACCATACTTACTTTGTTTAATAAAGGTGACTTGTCCATTTAAAAACAAGAAAAAGAATAAGAAAACAGAGGACTTTAAAAAAACTATAATCCAAGTCTGGCATTGTTAAACAGAAGTTGTCATATAAAGAAAGGGAAAAATAAACTTAAAAGTGTGTCATTTTAGTAAAGAATTTCAGTGTGCTTGCTCCCGTCTCTGCCCCTCCATTGGCATGGTCACCTCTGCTACTCCTCAACCTTCCCGAGAAAGTGCTGAGAGAGAATATAGGAAGGTTCCGATTGTGATTATAAAGATATTATTATCATTTGTGTCTTATTACAACAGAATATTTTGAAAGCCACTAACGTGCTTTTTTCGCCAACAACAGTAGGAAGAACAAACTTTTCTCATGTGCAACTGTCAAGCTTATGCTAAAATTATTACTGATTTTATTTAACTTTTTTCAGTGTCTGGGTCTGGTTTTTAGACATTTTCATAACTGAAAAGTAAAAACAAGATTTTTATCTTTTTATCATGTGATACAGGATTTCACCATGATAGTTTTTTATTCTACTTTCTCTCATTCTATGTTTTCTCCTTACTATGTTTTCTTATTTACATAACCAAGCCCCTCCTATCATTATGTACATTCTATCTTAAGTATAGTCTGGTCTTCCAAATCACACAGAAATGATGAGGGAAATAAAAATGAACTTACCTATGTATAAACAAATACAATATTATTTATTACAAATTTTAATAAGTATATTCTACAGTCTAAATGTATAAGAGTTGGGACTTAGTAGATTTGATTTTTAAATTTCATAATGAAATTTCTTTGCAAACCTAAAAGCATGGCACAATGATATCTTTAGAAATAATCCATTTTAGCATTTTCATAGCAAAAATTAACCCTTTTATATGCCTTTAAAGATAAGTTTCTTTGATTTAGTACTAGGGTCACCATGCTGGCTCTCAGTTCTGGGTCTGCCCGAAAAACAGAACGGGGAGAGAACTTGCCGCAAATCCCAAACACAGTCCAAGAAGAAGAAAGTCTTCCCAAACGAAAGAAAAATGGAAACAGATGCAGTGTCACCCTCCATTACGTTACTTCATGCACGGTTCTTGCTAAAGAACAGACATTCAATCTGCTTTGAATTATTTGTCACTTGGCTTCTTTCTATTTCCATGCCCTATTTTGCATTTTGTTCACTACTCATTGTGTTACACAATCTCCATTCTGCAAAAATAATACTAATACACATTCTTATGAAGGTCTAAAATATGTGTAGACAAGTTTAGGAGCTGCTCAAACCTTGTGTTTTTCAATTTGCCACCAAACTTGACCATTTGGGAGTTCAAGTTCACTTGCTCTTGGTCTAGCTGAATGTAAAAGTCCAGTGAATTGGACTTTAAAGGGCTTATGAAATATTCAAAAAGCTTCTTGCACATCAAATAGCTCTTAAGACAGAACATTTTGATGAGTTTAGTGTAAATGAATCAGAAGCATATGGATTAAATTTACCTTAAAATACTCCTGGGTTTAAGAATTAAGAGAAAATGTGCTTGGCAAAACACATTTCGGGTTGTGCCTAACCCAGAACATTGGAAAAGTAGTTCAAGATGTTTGACGAACCCAAAACACGGCTGGGTTCACCCATCCCTAATCCCCTGTGGTAATAGCACAGGACAGGCAGAGGCAGATTTGAGGTGCATAAATCTAGTTCAGGTTTCTATCATGGTCATTCCAAACTATTGGATAACTTGAGAATGCCTTGCCTCATCTAAATCAAATTTTTGCTATGTGCTTTGATAATCCATGTTTAAGGGCTGTAGAATGTGTGTTTTATATGAAGGGTGTGGTTCTACATAATTATAGAAGCTTCTATGTACCCACCCAATAAAAAAGAGAGGTTATAAGGTCTATGGTTACCTAGAGAATGTCAAAAGATGAAGGGCCAGAAAATTCGATGTTAATCTCGGTGACTAGTTAGTTGAGTTGAATATGAATTTAAAAAGCTATTTCTACTTCTGAAGTTAACAAAAATGTGTTAAAAAGAGTCAAGCTTTCCAAAAGAAACTGTGTACAATAAATAATATTGTGAAATTTTATTTTCTTGTTCTAGCATGTATTTTGACATTAGAAATGGTCAGCATATATGAGCAAGTCATTAAATTATCTGTGTATAACTTCATACCAAAAGTAGCCATTCGTTCCTGATTTAGGGAACTTCTAGTAATACTTGAATTATTTTTCATTTGAATTTATCACTAATTCTTTACATATGAGTAGGCAAATGTGGAGGAAAAAAATTTATTTATATGCCACCTTCCTTCTTCTTTTCCAGTAAAGAAACAATCAGAAGACACAGATCATTGACTCATATTAATGTAAAAAATGCAATTCTTATAAATTGGTGGTTCAAAAAATTTCAAGTTACAGCATAAAATATTTACATTATAAAATTTGGCTCATCAAGTGGAAATGCTAATGACCTCAGTTAAGATGGTGTGTTACAGGTAACATCTAAAGTGTAATCTAAATGTTTTTATAACAAATAATATATAAATGTAAGGTATATTTTTAAGCCTTGCATTACTAAATATAAATTATACTTTACTGTGTCAGATTTGAGGATTAAATTTCCACAGGAAAATAATTTATTATGTTATAGAATATGATAGGCTATTTTCTGCAAATGTGATAGTAAATTACTATGGGGATATAAAGACTTATTTTTACACATTAGTACAAAGAAATCAAATGTTTAAAAAAATATATCTGCTTATTTCATTGCTAAAATAGATTTTACAAATAAGTAATGTTTGTTTTCAAAAAAGAACTAAGAGGTAAGAGATTTGTAAAATGAAAGTATATAAAAATGTGTGGATGGAAAAGATACCTATTTTTAATGACAAAATAATAGCACTACAACATTTTAAAATAATTTAGCCTTTCATCAACCCTAATTTTCTGAAACCTAGTATCCCAAGGATCCCAAAGGAATGTCATAAATCACCTGCACCAAAGACAGATTTTAATTCTAGCCCTGCGTTTATAGCCTTTCAGATTCGTACTACCATTTGTTCACCATTTATGACCTATTTTACCATTATTTTGATCATAATACAAATATTATACTGAGCACCTACTATGGGCCAGAAACCATTGCTACAAGAGAAATATAAAGATTATTTATTCATAATGGATTTTCTTCAAAAAGTGTATCATATATTGGGTGAACAAAGACATATATAAAAATATTATTCTGTGTAGAAAGAAATATGAAATCAGTACAGAAAACACCCTGAGGATGAAGCAGACATAACACCAGTGAGAAAAAGTAACACTTAACAGTCTTACATTAACAAATGGCACAGGAAAAGGTCAAAGAAGACCGAAATTGTAGCGCTTAATAGTTTAACAACGGATGCTATAATGAATCATTTAAATTATGTTTAGTTAATTTTGTTTAAAAGGTGAGCAAGTGTACCACACACAGTTTTAACCCACTCGAGTTTGGTGAGCACTTTGCATCATTTGGACATGACGACACAGAAGCTATGCACAAGAGGTCCGAGTGTGACGAGTGGAACAGTCACTAGTAAGTGTGGAATGCTTAATGGATAGCGGCACAGCCCAGGGCATGGTCCAGGTCTTAACATAAGATATATTCATACTTGTGTATGAGGAAGGCTGATAATTCATTTTAAAAACCTTGGCTACTGATGTATGATAACTAAAAGGAATGTAGTTAGCCTGCTCCCAGCTAGGTTGACAGAGGTAAATAGACAATATTAGTCATCCAGATGTGTGAGGACCACAAGTAGCCAAATCACCAGGAGGATTTGCCAACAAGAGCAGATTTCTGATGTCAGAACTTCTGGAGGAAGGGCCCACCCCTTCAAGATTTCCACATGATTCTGAAGCATGTTGCCTTTTGGAAAGCACTATTCTAAAATCCAGGAGGAATATTTCTGGAAAGATGACAGGGAGCGTTCTGGCAGGCAGCCAATGAGCAGACATCTAAGATGCTCTAATGCGAACAGAGTAATTGGTAAAGTTGCAGGGGGCATGCACTTTACATTATGGGCATTTCATATTAGAGCCATTTATTAGCTACATATTGACATTGATCATAAAGAGATGGTTTAATTTTACTTATAAAGCAGATACTGTGCTTCCATCTTGTTACTTCTGTGTGTCAGCTTCACACAAGTCCTAACGTGGCATTTGACACCTTTCACTAGGAAACTGGAAAGAAGGCGAAAGAGCTCAGAGAGGAAAGTACATTCCCCAAATTACTGAAACATGAGGCCAATGTTACCAAACCCTTTAAAAAGCTTCCCATAAAAAGTAAAATTTTTTTCTCTAGTTTTCTAATCTTAATTTTCTAGTTTGGGTTATGTTTTAGTTATATGAAAAATATATTTATAGCTATAGGCATTCTTTAACATATTAGATAAATTAGACATAAGAATATTATGTTTTAATTTTTACTTGATTTTTATTTCTTTATATGTTTCAGTAATAAAATAAAAATAAAGCCATTTGGGGAAGTGAAATAGACAAGGGGGCAAGTTGTAAATAACAATCATAGAGTGACATGTACAAAGGTAGAGTAATAACAAATATGTAGAAATACCGAGAGAAATACGGATAAACGGAAATAAAAACGCCTTACCTCTGGGAACTGATAGAAAGATAGCATCTCTCCGAAGCACCTTGCCTCCACCAGATCACCTTCACTTTTAGCATTTTCTGCTTAAAAAAAAAAAAAAAAAAAAGAGTGGCCTTTAGGTATGAATGTTCTCAAGTTCACCCTTCCCACCGTTTTACCACCGCATACGAGTTACCCACCCCCACACAACTTTTGCCTCTTTTCTCGGATCTGCTGTCCAAGGCTATGTTCATAGCAATACTTCTCTTCCTCCTCTGCTGAATTTCTTACTTCACACAGCTGCCCTCATTCCCAAGGCACATCCTTAAATCTTTCTTCTGTGCGTAGGAAATGTTTTATCCAGAAATTTGACATTCACCTTCATTTAGTGGTCTCCCATTCTCTCTCTCCTCAACTCACCTGTAATCAAATTCCCCCCCTATGCTGCCACTAAAAGTACTCTTACTAAGGTCACCAGTGGTTAAACCCAGTGGGTTACATTGTCCAGAATGCAAACTTCTCAGTGAGGAGAAATGAGATAGTAGGCTGAGGCCACATCCTAGAAAGTTGTATATGTATCTTTATTTCTAGTTTATTCATTGAACTTCTGAAAAATCACACATGATGAAACTATAGGATTATAATTTAGCTGATCACTACTAGTTTGGGGGAAATGCAGCACTCTGTTTCTGTCTAGAAGGCAAGCTGGCCAAGTGGTCTAAAACTAAAGTTTTACGGGCACTACCCCCTATGCAATGCCAGACCACCGCATGCAAGCATATCAGGACAGCCGCCACCTCCGCATGTGGCATCATAAGTACAGACACAAAGCAGTAGCCGCAGCAGCAGCAGCAGCTGCAGACCCCATCTCACACACCCTGGCTTAGCATCGTGGCCCTGCAGCCGTGTGAGACACTAGCTCCAAAAGCAATGGACTGTCTGAGACCAGACATTGCTACTTCCTTTTATAGTTACTAATTTAAATTTGTTTGCACAAAACTGAGCAGTTAGTTTCTGGGTGTTTTGGGGGTTAGGATTTATCTGCAGTAAAATATGTTTTTGATTTGATATGAGTTTCAATAAAATTTCCATGGGTACTTTAGCAATCAGATAAAAAAGTATTTTTCAATGGTTATAAAGGTTAACTGTCTTGCAGAATTGTGATCTTTGTCATTTTTATTTGTATCAAAGTGAAGAATGAGAATGTGGCCAGACCCTCAGCCTGGGTCAGCATTCTTGGTCAGTGGAAACCGTCAAGAAAATGGTTACTTCAAGCTGTTTCCTAGCTGCTGGGAAAAATCACTTCAAAATGGGAATGCCTACCAGGCACAAATGTCCGGCTTTCCAGAGGTAGACATGGAAGAGATGTTTGTCTGTCATAGAAAGTAACAATACGCTCAGTCATCAAAGAGGTTATTCTCACCCTCTGTGGCCTGTTTTGACTCCTTCTGCTGTTCATACACAGGTCAATAGGTACATCTTCGTTTTGAGTGAGAATGCATGGAAGTTCAATGTAAACACGACAGTGAGTGCTATAGCATAAGGAAGGAAAAATATTTGACTCTGTCTCTATGATTCACTATGTCATTCATGATTGGCTTCCTCAGTTTTCATGTAACATGATGGGTTATTTTTGCCTGCCTCTTTTAGACTCTGGCAAAATATACAATAGCGTTAGAAACAATACTTGTAATATTGATGATGATTATTAGTATTTGTGCCAACCAGTTATTAGGACTGCCTTTTGATGTTAAAATAATAATAAATAGCTAACACTTATTAAATTATTGAGCACTTAATAAGTGCCAGGTCCTGTCCTGTGCACTTTACATACATTACCTCATTATTTAATCTGGGGCCCAAATATAATGTATGATTATTAACGTTCCCGTTTTCAAGTGAGGAAACGGGAGCAGAGAGCTAGGCATGTCGCCTAGGATCACAGGAATAGTGAATGACTGAGCCAGGATTACGGCGGTCACAGTCTTCTTGTGGAGCATGCACTCTTATCTGATGGAAATTAGAATTTCTGGGACCCATATCGTGTCCTGTGAAATAGCTTACAAGGAAAAGGATTCCTATGACATGATTTGAAAGCAGTGTTAAGGGTTCAGGAATAGTCATAGAAGCCCAGAGGAGGGGAAGGACCGCTGTTTCCAAGAGGAATGGAAACGGGATGGCTCCGTGAGGGCGGACAGGCTTCGGAGCTGCCTGTGCAGAAAGAAAAGGAACTTTTTAGGACAAAGTGAGGAAGGGCATGCCAAGCACAGGGAAGAACAGTGACAAGGGCAGAGGGTACATTCAGAAACCTTAACATTTCCGGAATGCCAGCTTCTCAGCAAGGAGAAATGGGACAGTAGTAGGCTGAGGCCACGTCATCAAGGGCTGTATACGCAATGAGGTGCCTTTTCAAAGGCAAGTGTCCTTGCAGGGTTTTGGGAAAAAGTGACATGAAATAATTTTCCCTTTAGGAAAATCATTTGGATAGGAACTTTGAGTTTTGGTTGGCAGAATGTAAAAGAAGACACAGGGAGATCAGTGAGGAAACACTTCCAGTACTTCAGGCAAAAAAATGATGATGAAATAGTATGGTCACGCCAGCAATGGAAAAGAAAGAATCAGTTCAAAAAAACACTAGGTAGGGGAGGGGTGATGGGGAAACAAACAAATGTGGGAGGCAGAACAAACTGAGTTGGTCTGAGGGTGGGGTAAGAGAGAAGAAAGAGGCAGAAGGACTCAGTGTTCTGTTTGAGGAAGGGCTCAAAGACTCAATGCTGAGAAGGAGCGAGGCTGCTGTGGAGAAGAAAGGTTATTTGCACGTTCCCTGGAATTCTGAAAGGGGGCCAGGGAGCCAAGAAGCAGGATTACTGAGACATGGATTCAGACCAGTATAAAAAGTGACCTGATGAAAGCTTAGCTCTTAGTATAACTCTTCCAGACACTCCTTCCTTGATCTGCTTACTGGGCACTTTTAATCTCATAAATAGATAGAACTAAATGTTATTATGTTTATTGATCTATTTCTTCAACAAATATTTAAACACTGTACTCTAGCTACTGTGTGACTGGCTTGCTGGGTGTAAAACAATGACAAAGAATATTGGTGTTCTGGCACATTTCAAAGCAGAGTTGAGAAGCTAGATATTATAAAACGAATAAACAGTGCCTTTGAAGCAACCGACTGGGCCACTGAGACTGCCTCCCTGGGAGGAGGCAGTTTTCACTGTGGGGTCAAGGGCAGCCTGCCTGCAGAAGGAGCACTCAAAGTGAAACCTGAACTTTTTATCATGTTGACCACTTAGCAAGGTGAATGATGTGGGACAAGGTTATTCCAAGTAGGTGGATGAGGGGTGCAAAGGTCCTGAGGCAAAGAAGACATTACGCCTTCCAGAGCGTGAGAAGCAGCCCAGGTTTCAGCCATGTCTCATTCACTAGATCATGGGTTCCTTCTGCAGAAGGACTATGTCCTCCTCAATGTGAGGGCCTGTCTCCCCAGCTAGCCCTTTGGGGTGAAGGGGGTGGGGGGAGAAGAATCATGTTTGGAGCCAAGGAAGGAAAAGGGGGATGGCTAGACACAAAGTAGGCCAATTTCACGTTTTCCATCAGCCTCAACACTTATTCTGACTACAGAGGAAGGAGGTCCTCATTCCCTTCTCTTGAATCAGCGTATTTGGTTATGGTCAGTACATTTTAATATAACAGAATGGAACAGAATGTAAGAGAGCCCTAAGGTGGTAGTGCACATGGTAATGGTGATGATCTCTTTAAGTTTTTATTTCAGTATGCTTGCTACCCACACACGGCTACGTAGCCATTTATCCAGGTATGTACGTATTAGTTTCCAAAATGCTCGTATTATATGGATTATGATCAAAAGCTAGAAGGGCGCCATGGCTGGTGTGGCTCAGTGGATTGAGTGCCAGCCTGTGAACCAAAGGGTCGGCGGTTCGATTCCCTGTCTAGGGCACATGCCTGGGTTGCGGGCCAGGTCCCCAAGTAGGGGGCATGCAAGAGGCAACCACACGGAGAACCAAGATGGCGACGTAGGTAGACACACTGCGCCTCCTCGCACAACCAGAACTGACAGAGAATCTAATGGCAAGGGGGTCCGACACCAAGGAAATAAAAAATAAACATTCATCTAGACTGGTAGGAGGGGCAGAGACAGGCTCCGGGGTGGAGAGGACTCACGTGGCTGTGGCGGGACAGAGATTGGCGGAGTGTGGGACGAACGGGGCAGGCAGTCCGAGCACTAGCAGATCCTGCTGCCACACATTCGCACAGATAAACCAAGAGGGCTGGACTCAGAGTGGCAGAGAGCAGGGCAGGCAGAGTGCGGGTAGCACACCGCAGCCCCACATTCGAACATAGATAAACCGGACGAATGGCGGGGAGCGAAGCAGACCCCGCAACCCAGGGCTACAGCTCGGGGAAATAAAGCCTCAAACCTTTGATTGAAAACGCCTGTGGGGGTTGGGGCGGCAGCAGGAGAGACTCCCAGCCTCACAGGAGAGGTCATTGGAGAGACCCACAGGGGCCTGGAGTGTACACAAGCTCACCCACTCGGGAACCAGCACCAGAGGGGCCCAGTTTGATTGTGGGTATCGGAGTGAAAGATTGAAATCCGGAGGAGAGTGAAGTGGGCGCCATTGCTCCCTCTGGGCCCCTCCCCCCACATACAGCGTCACAGCGCAGCAACCAGCGTTACCCCGCCCCGGTGAACACCTAAGGCTCTGCCCCTTAAAGTAATAGACGCACCAAGACAAAAAAAAAAAAAAAAAAAAAAAAAAAAAAAAAAAAAAAAGGCCCAAATGACAGAACACTTCAAAGCTCCAGAAAAAATACAACTAAGCGAGGAAGAGATAGCCAACCTATCGGATGCACAGTTCAAAGCACTGGTTATCAATATGCTCACAGAATTGGCTGAATCTGTTCGAAAAGTAGATGAAAAAATGAAGCCTATGCTACGAGAAACAAAGGAAAATGTACAGGGAACCAATAGTGATGAGAAGGAAACTGGGACTCAAATCAATGGTATGGACCAGAGGGAAGAAAGAAACATCCAACCAGAAAAGAAGGAAGAAACAAGAATTCGGAAAAATGAGGAGAGGCTTAGGAACCTCCAGGACATCTTGAAACATTCCAACATCCAAATTATAGGGGTGCCAGGAGAAGAGGAAGAACAAAAAATTGAAAACTTATTTGAACAAATAATGAAGGGGAACTTCCCTAATGTGGCAAAGGAAACAGACTTCCAGGAAGTCCAGGAAGCTCAGAGAGTCCCAAAGAAGCTAGACCCAAGGAGGAACACACCAAGGCACATCATAATTACATTACCCAAGATTAAACACAAGGACCTGCATCCAAGATTACTGTATCCAGAAAAGCTATCATTTAGAATGGAAGGGAAGATCAAGTGCTTCTCAGATAAGGTCAAGTTAAAGAAGTTCATCATCACCAAGCCCTTGTTATATGAAATGTTAAAGGGAGTTACCTAAGAAAAAGAAGATCAAAAATAGGAACAGTAAAAATGACAGCAAACTCACAGTTATTAACGACCACACCTAAAACCAAAACGAAAGAAAACTAAGCAAACAACTAGAACAGAAACAGAACCACAGAAATGGAGCTCACATGGAGGGTTGTCAATAGGGGAGTGGGAGGGGGAGGGGGGGGAAAGGTACAGAGAATAAGTAGCATAAATGGTAGGTAGAAAATAGACAGGGGGAGGGTAAGAATAGTGTAGGAACTGTAGAAGCCAAAGAACTTATATACATGACCCATGGACATGAACTATAGGGGGGGAAAGTGGGAGGGAGGGGGTGGGCAGGATGGAGTGGAGTTGGGGGGGGGAATGGGACAACTGTAATAGCATAATCAATAAATATATTTAAAAAAAGAGGCAACCACACATTGATGTTTCTCTCCCTCTCTTTATTCTACCCTTCCCCTGTCTGAAAATAAATAAATAAAATCTTTTAAAAAAGAGTAAGAAAATGCTAAAAAAGGCTAGAAAGGAACAGAACTTAGGGGTAAATTACTCTCTCGGTATGTGGGGTGACAGAATAGCTTCAGTAAAAAGTGCATCCTTCAATAGCTCACCATTGCCCATCAAACAGTGACTAGGTGAAGGACGAGCATAATACATATCAAAAAGAGAAGGGCGGACAGTTCTTCCCGATGTGGTTTTGCTTCCCTCCACCATGGAAGCCATTTGGAATTCTTACAGTCAGCTTTACCCATGAGCCATTACCTACAGCATCTCAACAACGTGCTCCTGGACTTTTTGCTGGCTCTGCTTCATGCAGAAAGATACTTCTATAATTGTTCTAGAACAGCCCACTCTGTTCCCCCATTTTGGTGTCTGAACAAAAGTGAAGAGTAAGCTATTTGGAATGTGCCCAGGTAATAAAAGAAACCTGAATTTAATTTGTAATAAAGTATGTGAACTGGAACACACTGCCAAACCAAACATATCTTTGTTTCTCCAACATAAAAGTAGAAGCAGCACAAATCTATATGATTTTTAATAATTCTATGGAGATTACACTTTACCCAGGAATGGAAATCCAATATAAAACAAATAAAATAATAGTATTAATAAATTCTAAAGGGTTTATGGCTCTCAGATCAGAGTTATACAAAGCTCAAGGTGACATTTATTTACTTCGTATTTTGGTGAGCAGTCTGATTTATTAGGTCAGGCAGAATTGGAAACATGCTTCCACAAAGTTCTGTAGAATCCTTCCACATAAAGGTGAGATAACTCTCAAAGCTTAACTATGAAGGTTCTTAATCGAATATTATTGAAATCATTTTAGTTTCTAATATGTGTAAAATACATGCATTATTAGCACATTAGGGTCACAATTGTCTCATTTGAGACTCAGGGTTTGAATTAGATCATCTTGAAAGGAACCTATGGACCCACAATTTCACTATTTTGGCCATAAGTATAAACTGCATGAAGGTTTTTAAAAAACTAATCTGCCCATTCAGGGGATTTGCCTCAACTGGAGAATGAGGTAACACATTTAGAGATGCTATGTGATTTGTCTAGGTCACTAAACGTAGAATGTTCTCCAGAAAATGTACTTGTACACAATTTTCCAGATTCAGACTAGTGGATTTAAATAGAAAATCCAGTGGAATTCCAAAGACTTGTCCTACAAATTTTTAAAAGATAATAATTTCTAAACAAAAAGTTAACATTTAGAAATATAAAAACATGCCAAAGTCTGTACAGGCTCTAGCAAAAACGTCCATTGGCCTCTTTCCTATTTCATGTTACAGCATCATATCAACATGCCAACATTTTAACGATACTTAACAAAGGCTGCTGAGCAAATGTGTACATGAGGAGGCTGCAAGAGGATTTGGAGCAATCCCACTTCAAGCAAAATAAAGCATATTAGGCTTGAAGACAACCTTGAACTACCTCATGTAAAAGAAACCACATGCACGCGTGATAACAGAAAGGGCTTTTAGTAAGACCTAACCTGCAGTGTTAGCCTGGGTTCAAAGGCACAATGGACCCTCCAGGACTTTTGTCTTTGTTGCCATTGAAACTTGTTTTTTATTCCCTGCCTTTCAATAACCATTCATAAATGAAACTTGAAGTCTCAGATGTTTCTTTGCCCAAAGCTGGAGCTTTACTAAAAGTCATGAAATACACATATTTAAGGAGATGTCTTCGAAAATCAATATGCTTTAGTTTTCTGGAAGCAGATTAAAAATGGTAGTTCATCTGGTAAATGTAAAGGAGCCAACTGGGGAATAGTGTAAAATTTAGAGGCAGCATTTTCCAAGGAAAAATGTTACTATGAGTAGTGATAATGTAATAGAGGGGGAAATAGGTTTGAAAGGCAGAGGGGCAGATTAATTTTTAAAGCTTCTAATAGTGAATCTTTGGGTAGGGTATCTGTAATTTCAATAATGTGAATTATAAATTATTTTAAAGCATATGGAAAGAGATTAACTGGTCATAAAATAGCTGAGTGGATCTAGAAATTTATTTTCTTAATAGAATGCAATTTCCTATTATGTCACAGACTTGTCGATAGTATCTTCACACTTTGAAACTTTGTGCTTTCAGTGATACACTCCATATAACCCCAGGTATGTCAATAGTCTTCCCTGTTGATTTGATCTACCATAAAGCAAAAATGGTGCGCTTGAGGTACATTGTGCATAAAGCATCTGTTGAATGGCACTTTTAAACACTAAGTGTGGAAGACCAATTATGAGTCACCTTGGTAAAAAAAAAAATCAACGCTAGTTAAAGTCTTCTAAATTTATTTAGTTAGTTAGTTTCCTTCAGACACTTAAAAGATATATTTCTCATATTTATTTATCTATTTTCCAAATAAACAGAAGGAAAAGCTTTATTCTGGAAAAAAGTACAAAATATTAGTTTACAAAAGAATCTTTAGAAGTACACCTTCAAATATAATTAATTTTTATGTCCTTGATTACATTTTATTTATTTTCTTTTAGTAAAAGCCTACTATGGATGTTTAAAGTTCTATAACAGTGAGTATTTTGGTATTATCTATAACTTCAATAATATGAACTATAAATTATTTTGGAACATTTATAATAAAATTAATATGGAACCAAAAAAGACCCTGAATAGTCTCAGCAATCTTAAGAAAGAAGAAGAAAGTAGGAGGAATCATAATACCTGATATCAAACTACATTACAAGGCCATGGTTATCAAAACAGTCTGGTACTGGCATAAGAACAGACACATAGATCAATGGAACAGAATAGAGAGCCCAGAAAAAAAATACATGTCTCCATGGTCAATTACTATTTGACAGAAGGGGCATGAGCATAAAATGGAATAAAAATAGCCATTTTGATAAACAGTGTTGGGCATCAGGTAGTGTCACTCGGTGGACTGAGTGCTGGCCTGCAAACCAAAGTGTTGCCGATTTGATTCCCAGTCAGGGCGCATGCCTGGGTTGTGGGCTGGGTTCCCAGTAGTGTGTGCATGAGAGGGAACCACACATTGATCTTTCTCTCCCTCTTTTTCTCCTTCATTTCCTCACTCTCTAAAAATAAATAAATAAAATCTTTAAAAAAAAATTGGTGTTGGGAGAACTAGACTCGTACATGCAAAAAAAAAAAAAAAAGAAAAGAAAGAAAGAAAGAAAGAAAGAAAGAAAGAAAGAAAGAAAGAAACTAGATCACCAAAATACACCATACACCAGAATAAACTTGAAATAGTTAAAAGACTTAAATATAAGTGTTGACACTGTAAAAGTCCTAGAGGAAAACACGGGCAATAAAATATCAGACATCCAATGTAGCAATATCTTTGCCACTATATCTCTTAGGGCAAGGGAAATAAAGGCAAAGATAAAGAAGTGGGACTACATCAAACTAAAAAGCTTCTACATGGCCTAAGAAACCATCATTAAAATCAAAGGGGAATTAACTGTGCGAGAGAACAATTTTGTCAATGATACATCGGACAAGGGTTTGATCTCCGTAATATATAAAGAACTCATAAGACTCAACACCAGGAAGATAAAAAATCCAATTTAAAAAATGGGTGAAGGACCTGAATAGATACTCTCCAAGGAGGACATACAGATGGCCCATAGACATATGTAAAGATGCTCAACATCACTAGGCACCAGAGAGATGAAAATTAAAACCACAATGCAACATCACCTCACACTGGACAGAATGGCCATTACTGTAAATCAACAAACAACAAGTGCTGGCGAAGATGTGGAGAAAAGGGAACCCTAGTGCACTGCTGATGGGCATGTAGACTGGTGCAACCACTGGGGAAAACAGTATGGAATTTCCTTAAAAAACTAAAAAGGGAACTGTCTTTTGACCCAACAATTCCACTTCTGGGAATATTCCATAAGAATCCCACATCACCAATTCAAAAGAACTTATGCTTCCCTATGTTCATGGTGGTGCTATTTATACTGGAAAGTGCTAGAAACTGCCAAGTGCCCATCAGGAAATGAGTGGATCAAAAAACTGTGGTACATTCACACAATGGAATACTATGCAGCAGAAAGAAAGAAGGAATTCCTACCTTTTACAGACACAGTATGGGTGGAACTGGAGAATATTAAACTACATGAAATAAGCCAGTAGGTAAAAGACAAATACCATATGATCACACCTATAAGAGGAATCTAATGGACAAAGTAAACTAACAAACAAATTAGAACCACAGGCATAGAAACTTGGAACAGACTGAAAGTGACCACAGGGGGTTGGAATTATGGTGGAAAGAAGGGGAAGGGACTAGCTAAATATCATGTACCAATCACCCATGGACATGGTCAACAGTGTGGGAATTGCCAGTGGGAGTGGGGGCAGGCTGGGAGGAGAAGGGCAACGAGGGAAAAACTGGGACATCTGTAGTTGAATAACCAAAAAATCTTGACAAAAGAGTACACTGAATTAAAATACAGCAAAGATTTTAGAAATAAACTATATAAAAAGGAAAAATGCCATATATTTTTGGAGTTGCTGAATTGGTAAGTTGTATAGATACACTGGGATAAAATGGGCAAAGAAAGTACAACCCACTTTGCTATTTGACAGTGCTGGAGAACTTTGAGGCATCAAAGAGATAAAATAATAATGCTTGGCAGCAACTGGCATCATATCTCAGACTGTGTAACGATGCCCCAAAGGGATGCCTCAATGACATTATATTTAGTCACCCATAGTTGAGGCTAAGGTATGTGTATTAGTCAGGTGCTCCATGGAAACAGCACCAACAGGATATATAGAAATACATAAGAGGAGATTTATGACAAGAACTGGACATGATTATGGAGGCTGAGAGGTCCCGCAATCTGCCTTCGGAGAGCTGGAGAACTGGAAAGGCCAATGATATTGTTCCACCTGAGGCTGAAGTCCTGAGAAGCCAGGAGCTCTGAAGTTGGAGGGCAGAAGACGAGCAGCCTAGCTCAAGAGAAGGGAGACAATTTGCCCTCTGCCCTTTTTGTCCTATTTGGGTCCTCAAAGATTGGATTCTCACATTAGGGAGGGTGGATCTTCTTTACTCACTCCACCAACTCAAATGCTAGCCTCTTCCAGAAACACCCTTACAGACACGCCCAGAAATAATGTTTTATCAGCTACCTGAGCATCCCTTAGCCCGGTCAAGTGGAAACAAAAATTAACAATCACAGTATACAGTGTGAAATTCAGATCCCTGGGATAGGAAGTGAAAAGAGGTGGCATGCCTTCCAGCTAGAGAGGAGAGGCTCCAGCAGCAGAAGTGATAGGTATTCACAGGTGGATCACGAAGGTTCTTCTGAATGTCATGTGTGAAGACAGGTAGTCTTGGAAAGCTTTATAACCCAAGGAAGGCACATCCAGTACAAATTTGGGAATCAATAGAAATCATATATATATATGATATATATATATGTATATATATATCATATATATGTATCATATATATATATATATACACACACACATATATTTTTTATGCCTAAGTTTCACATAATATCCTAGAAAGAACACACCAATGACTGTAGTGAGAGAAAAAAAATTATAAGCTAAAGATGACTTGAAAGTTTTAGAGTTTTATTCAGATATGCACGTATGGCTTGATATTTAGCCTTTGGAGATAATTTCTAATAACTTAATATAACTTTACGTTCAACATTGTTCCTTATTAAAAATAAATTCCATGAATATCAGAAAAGAGAGACTTCTTCTCAATTAACTTCCCAGAGGAATAATGTAATAAATCCATTAAAACATTTAAGATCATTTTCAGCTCTAAAATACTCCTATTCATTGAATTTTGCCTTACTCGTTTGCACTTAAGATGCTGTATTTACACTGGATCACAGACACTTCTGGCTTTCGTTAGAGGACATTACCTTAAAATTGCAACCATCGCAGGCAGTGGAGATATTTTTAACAAGATTTGTTTAAAAATAGGGGTGGTGGACTTTAATTAAAATTAAAATTCCCTTCGAGTATGCAATATTTATACTACTTATTTGTTACATTCTGTAAAACGTCTGAGTTTCTGGTGATAAAAATTCCTGCCAGGATGGCTGTTATTTTCTGGAAATGGTTCCTTATGTTTAAAGTAAATGGACTTAGAATAGTTTCCAGAAGAGTCACCATGTAAGCAAGGAACTCTGAGTGCTCCAACTGAAAACCAGTCAGTGACTGTCTACGCAGCCAAATGCAGGGACTTGGGTCCAAGTAAGCCACATCGGCCGTTTACACGTGATAACGTCTCCAGTCTGCGTGGAGCTAGGCCTACGTTAGCATTTCCTAAGGGAGACAGAATGGCTGGGTTGAATATGTCAATATTTATTTAAACAATTGTCTCCTGAGTCAACTGTCCTTAAATAGTACGAGTCATTTTTATATGTGAGCTTAATAATTGTTTTATTCATTGCCTAGCTTGATGTTTTTCTTTCCTACCACCACCAAAGTTGGGGGTGATGGCTTCCAGTACCACTCAGACACCATCAGAAGGCCCCTGCTTCTGCCTCTGTCTGCTTCTTGCATCTACCTGCTGTCTGGGCTCCATTCTCATTTTATTATTTTCTCAGATTAGCTGTCCCCGCTCAATATGATTTTATATTCATGTTCTGTGAGAAACAGAGCACCCTTTTCATCTGCTCTAAATAAAGGTCCAGGAATCAAGCCTTCTGGAGCCTTAGGTGATGGAATTGGGCTACACGTGGGCCACTGGTGCCGGGGGTGGAGCCCCACCCAGGCGAGCTTGGCCACAAAGATTGCTGGGAAAGATGTGGATATGTTCTGAATGCTGCTTTACCTGCTTATAGCAGGCTCTCGAGTCTGCTTTTAAATGACCTCTGGATGCTACGTACACTTTTATAATACTTGAGAAAGTTTTGTTCTTTTCTTTTTCTTTCTCTGCTCTATGTGGGTATTCCAGGATTGGCATCGCCAGGGCCGTGTAGAGTCACACTCATTTTCTTAGCCCTGTAAGGAGCTCTCCTTCTGTCTCACTGCCCTCCCGCCATTCTCAAGCAGCACATTTAGCATGATGCAAGTTTGTTTCTTTGTTTTTGCCTCTCTCCAACTATGAGGCTCTCTTTCTCACACATACAATTTTTTTCATTGTAATTATTTTATTGTTGTTTGTTCAATTACAATCTTTTTAAAACTTTTTGTTTCATTATAGCTACTGGAACAAGAGTACTATGTCTATTCTGCTAGCTGGCATTCCACCTGTAGCCAAATCCTTGTAATCTTGAACGCACAGACATTTATAGGCAAAAATCTTTCACAAAGGAAATTATAAAAGATCATTCTACTAACAGTTACCTCACTCTGTTTCCTCTGTTCATTGTTCGAAAGGAAGGAAACCAATCAAATAATCCCGAGTGCCTGGCATGTCCTACTCCGGTGTCACTCACTGTCATTACTTCGGAGCCAATCTGCCCCAGCAAATACCCTACACGCCCCAGACTAATTTCTCTTGCTGTCTTCTGTACTATAACCCATTGATGCTGGAATTTTCTCTCTGCAATGTAAACTTAATCTCACTGTTTCTTATTTTTAAATGCTCCATAGTTCCTTGTGCCCACCTTCCCTGCTTTGTTGCCCCTTCCAAGCCTGTCCTATCTGAGTTTCAGTCCCAACAAATTCTCCACGGTCTCTGAGGGTGCCTGGCTCTGTGTGTGGTGCTGTCTGTGTGTTACAACTCTTCACGTTTTGCTCCTTCTTCCCAGTTCTCCCTGAACCCTTTCCTCTGTCTCAAGAATTCCTAGTCCACTATGAAGATTATGTGTTGTAGAAATGTACACTTGAAACCTAGATAATCTTGTTAACCAATGTGACCCCGATAACTTTAATAAAAAGAAAGAATTACTAGTGATTGTGCCAGTGCCAAATTTCACCACCTCTGCAGAATTCCTCAGGCAAAGCCTTACCTGTTCCCTGGATGAGCTTCCCCTGCCCTCATTTACAATTTGTTGGCCCTTCTGTGCGCTTGCATTTCACATTATCTTCTATCCGTGGATTAATCCTCTCTGTACACTGTGCTTGGCAGCCCATGCTGGTATCAATAAGGTCATCAATGGCAGTCCCCTTCCCTCTGACAAATCAATTGGCATACACAGAAGTCAAGCAGACAGAGGTCAAAATACCACCCATTTAGTTAATAAAAGTGACATGAAAAAATACGGTTTAGGCCTGTGGGCCAGGTAGGTCGTTTAATATTTGCCACTCCGTTAGATGCATCAACCCAACACAAGCAGCGCTGAGCAGACACAGGGACACTGTCACTCTGAGAAGATCACCACTCACCCAGGGGACAGGAGGAGTCCGTGTTCTGTGAGAGCAGGCAGGCATGAGGAGAGAAAGGGGTCAAAACACTGCCAGTTCCCCCAAAGCACACCTGTCAAATGAAGCTCCTCCTCCCCTGAGGAGGGCAGAGGGACTGGAATGAGCACATGTCCCTGTGTGTGGGTCTGTGTCCATGTCGAAATTTCCTCATTATAAGGTCAACAGTCATGTTGGATTAGGTGGCCACCCTGCTCCAGTCTGGTCCCATCTTAATTACAGAATCACTTTGTGACTCAGGTTTATCAATAACTGTACTTCTTCACACAATAGTACCCTGTGTTCCATCAAGAACATTTCTTTTAAATAGAGTCCGAGGTTGTTTTCAGAATTGTCCTCCAACTACTGACACCCATTCTGCAAATTTTGATGGGTATAAAATAACAATTTCAACCATGTCATGAGTGTTTCCTGGATTACAGTAATTGTAAGACATTACCCAATTTCACAGCTGTTAAATGTTGGGGGAGAAAGTCCATCTTGGAACTGACAAAATACAGTGAATATAAACTCTATTACACAATCTGTATTAGTTTTTTCCTAGTGTTGCTATAACAAACTGTCATGGTCTTAGTGGCTTAAAACAACGTAAATTTGTTAGTTTAGAGTTGTGTAGATGAGAAGTCCGGCGTGGTATCACTGTGCTATGATCCAGGTCTCAGTAGGACTCTTTCTTTGCTGTAAGCTTTAAGGGAGAATCCATTTCCTTGCCTTTTCCAGCTCCCAGAGATTGCCCCCTTCTTTTGGCTTTGTTTTAGCCCCTTCTCTCCACCTTCAAAGCCAGCAACATAGCATCTCTTGACCCTGATTGCCTCCACAGTTGTATTTTTCTGACCACAGCAGGACAGGTTAGTCACTTTTAAGGACCCAAGTGGTTATATTGGATAATTTAGGCTAATCTTCCCATCTCAAGATCATTGATTTATTCACCTCTGCACAGTCCCTTATGCAATGCAAAGAAGCATTTGGGCATCTTCAGGTGAGACCATTATTCTGCCTATCCCAGAACCGATTCACACTCTACTACCTGCTGACTTGTCTCTATGCCTTTTTAAAGAACAAGTGTGTCTATGAACAGTGTTCTCAGGGTCTGGCACCAAGTAGATGCACAGTATGTTTGTTGAATATTGAAATAATACAAAGAATGGTAGATGTCCTTATTTACTTCTGATGAAAACAAGAAGTGACCTCTGCAAAGGCTTGAGTCATGAGGAAGCATGACACATGTCATAAATGGCAAAAAGGATGATGCAGTTAGAGTTTAGAGTGCACACTAGAGATGCTTGCATGGGGGTATAGACATTATACATTTCATGAGAAGTCCATAGATGTTGCTTAGGTGTTTAGAGTTTATTCTGTACCTAAAGAATCTCCATTGAAAAATTATAAGCAGGGAAGAGATAGTATTGAATTAGAATTTTTTTTAGAGAGTCTAGTGATGGTACAAAAGGTGGCTTAGAGACTGAAGTTAGAAGGTTTAATGCCATATAACTTATATGGCTATAATTCCAGGAGGAATTCAAATACAAACGATAATTAGAATGTAGATTTTCTAATTTGAGGAGCTATACCTTTGTCCCATTGCCAACATTCAAACTTTCCAGGTTTTACTAGAATATTTAAACTCACTTCAAAGTTCTATTCTGCTCATTAAATAGGATTTAATTATACACAGCTCCCTAGGATGAATGCCTGATGATTAACATATATATATTCATACACACACATCTTTATATCTATATATCTATATCTAGCTATATCTAGCTATATCTAGCTATATATATATATATATATATATATATATATATATATATATATATATATATGAGGGGTGTCCGGAAAAAATCCAGCCAATGTTAATATAATGAAAATGGTTTGTGTGACATTGTTGTAAACTAGCAGCCAAGGAGCATGAACTGGAATGTGCATGCACGAACAATGACGACTTCACTGTACAAGTCAGTGTGTGTCGTAGCCACTGTAGAGTGGGCATGTGTACTGTGTGGAGGTCACATTCAAAATGACTGAGCAAGTAGAGTAACGAATCTGCATCAAATTTTGTGTTAAGCTTGATCATTCCTCCATGGAAACTATTTGGATGATTCAGAAGGCTGCAGCTATGGATAAATGGTGATTGGCAGCTTCATTATGACATGCACCTGCTCATGCATCATGTCTCATGCTGAGTTTTTTGGTGAAACATCAAATCACCCAGGTGACTCAGCCCCCCTACAGCCCAGATTTGGTGCCCTGCGACTCCTAACTTTTCCCCAAACTAAAATCGCCTTTGAAAGGGAATAGGTTTCAGACTGTTGATGAGATTCAGGAAAATATGACAGGGCAATTGATGGTGACTGGGAGAACTGTGTGAGGTCCCAAGGTGCCTACTTTGAAGGAGACTGAAGCATCATTGTCCTATGTACAATGTTTCTTGTATCTTCTTCAGTAAATGTCTCTATTTTTCATAGTACATAGCTGGATACCTGCAGGACACATCTCGTATATACATCTACATCTCTATCTATCTATAAACAAACACATACTCAGACTTTATAAGCAAGCTTAATTAAGTTTTGAAGTTTGTTTGTTTGTTTGTTTGTTTTTTTTACTTTTCTGAATGCCAACTCAGAGGGTCTTATGCATTTGAATTCAAAGAAATGTAACAGAAGAGGCAGGAGACACAAGACAGGAGGATGTGACCTGCCATTGCTGCCCTCAGTACAAGGACCCACAAGCCAAGGGACATGGTTGGCCTTTAAAAGCTGTTGAGCTGGGAACAGCATGACAGTTAGCAATGAAACAGGGACTTGGAGTCACCAGAATAGAACACAACTGTGAGTTCTGCTCTGTGAGATTTGAAGAAGAAAAACCGTCTAACCTATAAAGCCGTGAAATAATGAATGGATGAGTGCTATTTTAAGCCACTAAATTTATGGTGATTTGTTATGACAGAAGTAGAAAAGTAATACAAATAATGTAATTATTTATAAGATAATTAAATAACCTTAAACATTTTCTATTTAACTATACTTATTAACATAATCTTTTCCATCTCTCCTAAAACTTACTCTTTCTAACTCTTCACCAAACCAACCATCAGAATCTTCAAGGACAGATTTGTAAACATCTGTCTACAGTCACCAGAACTAATCTTAATAAACTTTGGTTATACCCAGACTGGCATCTCATGGCCTCGAATTCTTTCTCTCTGTCCTAAACCAGACACTGTACTCAGGAGGAATGGTTACATAGCACTTAAAAATCTTGGATTTGCTCCTGAATATTTTAATATAGTTACTTATCAAGGTGTGTCCTACCTACTTCTGCTTCTTGTAAGAGAGAGAAACAAGTCCAAGTGCAACTGGGAGGTTAGGTTTCTTCAGCCCACTGCAAATCAGTGTTATGGGCTCTATGTGGGGCTGTTCCTGTGTGAAGTTGCACATGGGTGTTCTCTCCCTGCCCCAAGACTAGAAGAAAAAAAGAGGCTAATCTATAGCATCCCACACTAGGTGAAGACCAAAATGAAGTCTCCAAGACCTGGGGGAGATGCGGAGTAAATCACAAGACTGCTGGTATAGCCAAGGAAATCCGGAGCAATACTCACTGCAGGACCCACAGGTCTTCACTTTGCTTACAAGCATAGTTTCCTGCTGCCTGGGAGGCCGGTTCTCTTTCCTGACTTATCACCCTGACCCCACCCTCTGTGTCTCTTCCAGTAACAATGATAACATAATTTGTCCATCCACCCAGGAGGAATAATGGGGAAAATAAAAATCAGCCCCTCCCTAACCAAAAGAACTTTAGGTCAAGTATTCCAAAAGTTAAAACCTCAGTCGATAAACCTTTATATTTTATTTCCTCCCCTAAAAGCTCCTTTTATTTCCTTCTGAACACATCCTGTATTCTCTTTTGTTTCAGGTGTCTATCAGAATACACTTTCAGATGTATACATTACCTTGTTTATACTGACTCCTCTTGGTTTCCAATGTATACCTAATCGCCTTTGAAATGTATGTTTTATCTCTGTTTATTATTACTCTCCTGTAAACTTGAATTGTTTTTCAAATGTATAAGTTTGTTTACGTCTGTGTGCAAGGCACTCCATCCCCTGCGTGTATCAAAATCATTGCTGCACCTGGAGGGTTCGGAGGACTGAGAGATGTGTTCATGATGTGTAAAAAAAACCAGAACTCCAGGCTGGTGGAGGCTCACCTCGGCTGTTCCTGAGTGTATCTGTTGAGGAAATAATAAAAATTATGTTCCACAACTCTCAAGAGACTTCTGTCACTTATCAGTTTTCCTGAATCTTCATTCTTTAGCTTTATGATTCATCCCTTTTTCAAAACTAGTTGTCTATTTTTTCAGAAAGGCTATAAAAGACCTGGAATTTGAGAAGAAGAGAGGACACAGTTGGTTTGAAATGTTGTACGGTACAGGGTTCCAAACCAAGGCAAGTTCGGGGAATGTCGCATACCCTCTCCCCTTGCTGTGAAGGCAGAGCGCACCTCAGTATTCTGAAGATGCTGAGGTGGCCTTCAGGGGGGAAGACTGGGTCCCCCTGTGAGGCCCAGCGCTAGACAAAGGGACCCTTTTCTCTTCAAGATCCAGGACGTCAATGAGAAGAGTGAGGCAAGCAAGGCCCTCAGAGCCTCAGGGCTGAAGTGCACCATAACTTCTGTGTTCAGTCTAAATCACATTTTGATAAAATATTTTTAAAACTTGAAGTTAATCTAAAAAGATCAGATATGAACAAGTTATCAAATTTGAAATAAAAGCATGGTGGGTGTTTTGCTACCCTAGCAGCACAGCTGGCAATGCCCTAGGATAAGATGGACGTGAAGAGGTGGGGGTAGTGGCAAAGGGTTCCTGAGTCCTCGTGGTTCACTTTCCATAGGGGCAGCACTGATTTTAGGCACAAAGGAAGCAGCAATGAACCAAACAGTGCAGACTTATTTTCATGAAGACCTCCGGAATGAAGTCTTTTACATTATGGTGGGGGAAAGAGAGGACAAATATGCAAAATGCATTGGATGTTAGGCATCTGGTCTAAGGAGAAAAACAGAGCAGGAAAAAGAATGAGAAGAATGACACAAACTTTGATAAGCTGGCCTGAATGTCTCCTGCGAGGAGCTGGCATTGGAGTGGAGACCTGAGAGAGAAGAGGAAGCAGCTGGGCAGAGCAGGAGATTTCTCAGGCCAAAGGAAGAGCAGAGGTGAGGGCCTGAGGCAGGGACAGCAAGCAGGCCAGTGAGCCTGGAGCGCAGAGGTCAAGGGGAGCAGCAGTAGTTGGGGTGAGACAATGCAGCGGGGGTGCGGGGAGGGTCCCGTAGAGCCTGAAGTCATTATGGGACATGATTCTTACCTGAGTGAGATGAGGACTGATCAGGGAAGTGACATGACCTGACTTGCTTTCCAAGATGTACGGTGCTAATACAACCAGCACTTACCACAATTCTGTCTGTCTCTGTGCACTTCATACTTGTGGTTAGAAAAGGAAGGGAAACTGAGGTGAGCCTTTCAGTGGACCAGGGGTTCTACTCCAGGGTTGTGTGATCAGGGCTCGTGTTCAGTCTCACACAGGGGGTTGGGATTGCGTAGGGGTAAGATTCCGCAAACCCATCTCCATGTCCTCTCAACAGACTTATCAAGAGCTCTATCAACAAATCTCAATTTTTAATATATAAATGTAGAAGCAGTTGAAGATGTTGATATGGAGATGTGGAATAGAATTATGTTTTACAGTTACAAAATAATAATATAATAATTACCAAAGTCTTTTTTTTTTAGGTTTTTCTTTTATCTGCTTATTAACTATTTGGGGGGAGATTAGTATCTTTCTTAAACATGAGAATGCATGCAATACACAAAATTTAAGAAAGAAGAAAGATCCTTGTGTGTATGTGTTTCTATTATTAAGAGCTGGCACGGAACTTTATAATATTCTCTGCTTCAATATAAACTGCTTTGCTATCCATGACTCTAATTTCTTTCAAGTTTTCTTTTTAATTTATTTTTGGAATTTGTGAAACAATAAGTATTTTGCATGTTGGAAGGATGCCTTGTTTATGAATTTTGCAATGTCAGATACTCATCCGGATTGGTAGCAGAGAGCTGCTGATAGGGCATAAATACCGAGTCAGGCCTCCTGATGCCAAGTTCTACCCTCTGTCATGTGAAGACAAAGGCAATTTTTACTGAAACCAACACAAGCTTTCCCCCAGCCCTGACTTCTATCAACACCAACAGGCATCTAAAGGCGGAACCTGACCTTAATTTTTGTTTTATTTGCTTGGAAGAGAGTAAAATAGTGAAACAAAATGAGAAGTGCCACTTGCCAGCTGGTACTGGTCCAGTCAGCTTTAGCTTGGCCACAGCGGTTGCCATGGCTGGCATCCAGCCGAGCCGTTCAGCCCCCACCCTGATGAAACGATGCTTGCCACTTCCTGGGAGATACATGTTCTGACTGTCATCTTTGGTTCAGGAATTAAGTGTGGCTTTTATTTTGTTATTAGTTAGTTAGTTAGTTAGCTATTTAATCATTTGTATTGCTGTTCTATTACAGTTGTCCCAATTTTTCCCCTTTGCCCTCCTCTGCCCACCCCATCCCCACCCCCACAGTCAATTCTCACATTGTTGTCCATGTTCATGGGTCATTTATACATGCTCTTTGACTACCTCCCCCTTCTTTCCTCTATATCCCCTCTGCTGTCCCCTCTGGTCACTGTCAGTCTGTTCCATATTTCCATGCTTCTGGTTCTATTTTGTTTGTTAGTTTATTTTATTCATTAGATTCCTCTTATAGGTAAGAACATACAGTGTTTGTCTTTCACTGGCTGACTTATTTCACTTAGCATAATATTCCCCAGTTCCAGCCATGCTGTTGTTGCAAAAGGTAGGAGCTCCTTCTTTCTTTCTGCTGCATAGAATTCCATTGTGTAAATGTACCACAGTTTTTTGTTCCACTCATTCACTAATGGACACTTGGCTGTTTCCAGCACCTGGCTACTGCAAATAGTGCTGCTATGAACATTGGGGTGCATAAGTTCTTTTGAATTGGTGATTCTAGACTCTTAGGGTACACTTCCAGCAGTGGAATCGCTGGGTCAAAAGGCAATTCCATTTTTAGTTTCTTAATGAAATTCTATACGGTTTTCCACAGCCGCTGCACCAGTCTGCATCAAACTAAAAAGCTTCTGCTCAGCTAAAGGAAGCATTGTCAAAACCTGACTGTGTGGGAGAACATATTTGCCAATGATACATCAGACAAGGGTTTGATTTCTAAAATATATAAAGAACTCATACGACTCAACACCAGGAAGACAAACAATCCAATTAAAAAATGGGAAAAGGATCTGAACAGACACTTCTCCAATGAGGACCCAGAGACATATGAAAAGATGCTCAGCATCACTAGCCATCAGACAGATGCAAATTAAAACCCCAGTGAGATATCACCTCACAGCTGTCATGATGGCTCTCATGAATAAATCAATAAAAAACAAGTGCTGGTGAGGATGCAGAGAAAAGGGAACATTAGTGCACTATTGGTAGGTATTTTATTTGTTTTTAAAATCTAGGTTAAAAATCTCAGGAAAAACATGAGAGATTTCTAAAAAAACACATAGATAATGGAGAACTTGGACTACTGGTAACAAATACCTACGCTCTTCTTTACTCTTCTAATATGAGGGCCAGAAAGATGGTATAGTCCACAAAAAGGTGATTAATATTGTTGACAAAATTATAGCAATTAACAGCTTAATAAGATTTAATAATAGGTTAATACAACTCTAGTGATATGTAAAGCAGTTAAATGCCCCAGGGTTACCCTCACAATAGCCCCTAGAAAACATGTTCTATGTCCTGTGAGTTCTTTCCCTACTCTTAGAGTGTAGTGTAAAAAGGAGAATTGCTCTGAATTCTATTTTTTGCCATTCTTTCAATTCACTATCAATCTCAAACACTCCAGCATAAAACTAATTGTTAACATCACTCTGCATCTTCACCTCTCTTTACATAACCCTACTAAATTTACCACTTAGAGTTGGAAAATGTCATTTTGTGATTTTTTTCCCACTTGAAGTGATACTAACAAGGCACAACCAACAGTTTCGATTTCAGCCAATCACCTTCTTCTTCTACACAGTGGCCTGGCACAAGTCTGCCTTCAGCACCTTCTCAGTGATACAATATGGCTTTGTGCTGATTTCCATCTTATCCTATTCTGGATATATCCCAATAGATTTCTGTAGCCTCCAAACGTGATGTTCTGGGTGGGAAGATGCGATTGACTATAATAGCATTTTCTACAAGAATAGATTTTTGTCAACTGTTGCTTCTGTCCAAAAGGTCAAACACCATCTTCTACTCTGTAATTCTTTCCCACATAATGTGAGAAGGAATCCCCATCAAAAGTTCCCTTTTGACTGACCCAGTGTTTCATGTAAAAATTTAGGCGCTAACTGATCATCTTAGAGGCCTACAAATTTCAAGACTAGAAAGCTTCTGTTGTTACAGTGTGCCCCACACAGCACTGACCAAAGACTGAAAAATTCCCTTCCCAGCTAAGCAGGGATCAGGCGGAATCTGTCTCCAGTTGTGGTTGTTGTAGTAATCAGTAGGAATCAGAAGATTCCTTTTACAGATACAAGATGGGAAGGCTCAGGAAACACAGTATAGGTATGAATCAGAGTCTGAGCTTCACATAAACAAGTAGTGAAGCAGTATAGAGTGATAGAATGAGGGGTCCGTGGGAATTGAATTGTGCCCCTAAAAATTCATATATTGAAGCTCTATCCTCCAATGTAACTATATTTACATACAGACTCATGGGAGGATGCAGCAAGGAAGAGTCATCTGCAAACCAAGGACAGAAGCCTCAAAAAAACCAAACCTACAGACTCCCTGATCTTGACCTTCCGGTCTTCAGAAGTATGAGACAATAAATTTCTGCTGTTTAAGCTACTTAGTCTATGGCATTTTGTGTAGCAACCTTGGCAGACTAATGCAGAGGTATTTCTTCTTCCTTTAGTTCATGATTTTTAATAACTCTAGTAAATCAATGAGCTCTTAATTTCTCAGAGAGTAAAGAATATGCCTACAAATATATGGCCTATTCCAAAATATTTCCATTACTACATAATAGAAGCAGTATAAGTTACGTCAACCACCTGCAAATGTGGTGGCCCTATTGTCCTTTTTCTCTCTTACTAGATGACTACCCCTACCCCCCACATCCAATCCCAGATCCTCTTGTTATTTAAAGCCAGGAAAGATGCTCCATAAACATGCTTTTTTATAAGGTGAGCTTGATGCTAATTTTCTCAGTGATAAAAGTCAAGGTGCTTTTAGCACTTTGACTTGTTGTTAGATCATCTGAAGCCTTCTCTTCTTTTTCCTTCAGAGTCTGAACTCTTCCTTTTTTGACTCACTTCTTCCCATTTTCCAACCCCCCACCCCCTGGTCCAGCCACAGTTGAATTCATACAGAACAGAAAAAGCATGCATTGGAGGCAGAATGAAAGAAGACTACTGAACTATAACAACTGTGGGCAGGTGGAAGGGGAGAAGGTTAGAAGCAGCAATGTTTCTTGTCCAACAAGGGCAGTGATTTGTCACCCATGGAGAGAGGAAGGCTCAGCCTCATGCCCTTGATGTAGTTCAGGAGCAAGGTCTACAGTCCAGAGACATCTCTAAACAACCTAGGCAAGTTGGAGTCTATATCAGTTGGACTACGCCACCTGAACATGAAGAAAAGGAAGGACTGCCCTTCTTCTTGATTCCAGGTGTGAGCTTGATCACCTAACAGGATGGCTCTTTGAAATGTGCTGCAGTAGCCCCGACCCTCTTTGGTAACTTACGTCCAGCAAATTTCTGTAGCCTCGCAGACTTGTCACCTTGACCTGATCCATCCCCAGCCTGTATTCTGGTTGTGCCTCTACATAATTACAAGTGGGCCAGTTTCTGTCCCCCAAACATTAAGAAGTCTATTTTCCAAGGGGCTTTTATGTCAGGCTCAGCCCATAGGAGGTCACAGGAGTCCATAGGGTTGGCACACAGCCTCCATTTCTTCAACAGAAAGATGGAAAAGAGAAATAGCCATCAAGGTTTATAGAAAGTTGAAAAATGGATCTAATAAAGAAGAAAAGGGCCTTGCTCGGCCAGTCCATCCAGGCACTGGCTCTCCAGTGTGGGTAAAGACGGAGAGCCCTGATGGTAATTAGAACCAGGGCCACTCCCTGATCAAGGAGACAGGCCAAGAAGGACAGAATAGAAACTTCATCCTTGTTCATTTTAGGCAAGAAGAGTCAATGCAGAAATATCTGTGTCATCAGCCAGGGAGGGCTTGACACCAGTTTTAATTGGAAGTAAACAGAGGGCTCTAGAGGGAGGACAGGCTCAAACGGTGGGGCCTTTGATCAGGCTTTATTAGGTCCTCTCCTGGAGAAGGGAACTAATATTTACAATTAGACACAGAGCTTCTCTGCGAAGAGTGGGCCAAGTATATCTAATATATATTTTACGTAACAGAAACTTCCCCGAATCTAAGTTTCTCTAGTTTTAAAGTGAGGTAAATGGTCTTTTTCCTTGTGATGTAAGTTAAGTTCCTTTGAAGACAAACAAAAGGAAATAAAAGACATTAACATTAAAAGACTTTTTGTTGTTGATTTGCTTTATAACATCATTTCTGAAAAGTTTCCCTACCTGCACGCCTTTAGGCAGAGAATTTTACCTAGCTTTTCTAAGTCACATTTTATATGCAAAGCAAAACAAAACTACACATCTTAATTTAATCAATGAGTCACATTTCAGCTCAAATAAAAAAAGTTGATGCATTTACTAAAAAAGTAATTGATGTCAAGAAAACTGTCCTAGATAGAGCAGATTACCCTAAACTTTGAGTGTATACTAGGAAAACGGGGTTTAATATTATTTCCTCTAATAATAACCCAAATAATTGCAAAGGTTTTATTAGTTTTCAATGAGACATTCATTTTGTTTTTTGTGTTGTTTTTTTTTTTGAAAGGATTAAGACATTCAGACCACTTGAATGTGAACAAACCAAATGGAATGCTTTCAGTCTCCAAAGAATGAGACCTTTCTTAGTGCCTAATTAGCTTTCTTTTTTAAGCCAGGGGGATCTGCTCAGAGTCAGGCCACCTCTTCAAAGCAGGCCCAGCAAACTCACATTATCCAAGGTCATAGTCAGTAGACAGAGTTTCCAAGCATGTCAGGTCATATTTCCTTTAGAGGTACAGGAAATGGAGAAAAGTCGGAAAGTGCAGGTTACCCCACAGGCCAACAGACAGCAATGGCAATTACTCCCCGGGGTAGTTCGGCACAATCGAAGGAGTCCGCCCAGATAATTATTAGTGACACTAGCATTTGCTTCGGTCGGGTTGACTTAAGTATCTAACTGAAATAGTTGCTAAGCTCTGTGGGCAAATAACCTCCCCTCGTTTGCACTTTTATCACAGGAGGTTCATGTAGGGTTTTTAATCTGTGTGCACAATCAATTGATATATATGTCATAGTTTCTTTTAATATAGGTAAAGCAAATTTACATAAAAGTAAAAGCATAGGTATTTAAATTTTATTTCAACTAATAATCCCAGAGTGCCACAACATTCAGCAATCAGTAAGATTAGTAATTTGTTTTCTTCTTTCTATATAATTTATTTTCTGAAATTGGTACTAATAAGCAACTAAGTTTCAAAAGGCAAGTACTTTGAAAAGGAATGAAATGTTAGAATAGGCTACCCTATAAACTGGCAAATCATATTCAATAGATATGTTTTTAAAAGCCATGAACAAATTTTAATTGTGTAACAGGAATCACATTAAATGTTTAAAGGGTATTTAGTGGTAAGGCATTCCAACTTGATTCTTAGAGAAAGTGAATTATATTTTACATAAATAAACCTACAAAATATACTTCTCCAGGTTTTGGTTTTTGAATCTGGATTTTCATATATCAAATTGATATGCAAAATTGAGCTATACTTATGTATTTGGTCAAAGGGTGTTTATGGAATTAACTACTTGCTCACTGGTAGTTTTACTCAGTAAAACAAAGGTCTATTATAACTTCTGAGGTGACGTCTCGTTGACTTGGGTACTTTTCTCACTCTCTGCCTCCAAGCCACATCACGCTGGTGCTGTAGTTTTCTCTTGCTGCCCCAACTAATTATCCCAAAGGTAGAGGCTGAAAACAAAACCCGTTGATTATCACACGGCTCTGCCGGGCAGAAATCTGGTTGGCTGCCCTGGTTTCTCCACCCTGGGTCCCACACAGACATCACCAATGGGTCAACTCGCTGGCCTCTCATTCAGAGGCTCTGAGGGATATGCTTCTTTAAACTCAGAACCAGCGACATGTGGGAATCTCTCTGAATTCCCCTTCGGCCTGCCTCTTGCCTCTGTAAGGGCTCCTGGGAGACACTGGGACCACCCGAAAGGTAGACGATAATCTCTCTATTTTAAAGTCAGTGTATTAGCAACCTTAACTACATCTCCGAAGTCTCTCTCACAGCAGGGCCTGGATACTGACTGAATAGCCACAGGACAGCAACCTTGGCAGAGTGTATCACAAGCCTTCTACCCACGCACGGACTGATGCCCTCATCCCAGGAGGCTCGCATGTAGCATCTAAGCATCTTTTAAAACAAGTATTCATCTATTGCACGGTCATTAAGAAAACAAGCTTGGGCTCTGCCTTGCTCCCCTAAGGAATCTCAACTAACTTGTACAACCAAACATCTTGAAAAGCTACAGAATAGAGGAAGAAAGTAAACTAAAATTACAAGTCAAGAGAGAAGCAAAACATTATCAACATCAAATATTACAAATATGTGGACCTTTAAGAATGCTGAGATTTTAGAATGAGCACTTGTCTGTGGTTTGCATTGTGCTCTGGCCATTTATATCTATTACAGGTGAATGTGTGGTTGTCATTGAAGGGTGTGCCAAAGGCCTGACCTCGCAATAGATTTCTGCATTCACAATATATAAGTGCTTTTACTGGAATGGTTCTTAATGGGAACACACAATGGGAACTGACCATTGATTTCTTGCTTGCTTTCAGTCTCCCACTTTATTTAGGTGGAAATACTGCAATGAGTCAGTATTAGGTTCACCAGATGGAATTTAAAACTCTACCTAACTGCTATGGGAAGATATATCGGGACCTTAATTGGTGGGACCCACAGAAGTCCTACAAAATGTTGTTTGCATTGGGCTGAAGAGGCTACACAGACAGAGCTGTTCGTAAAGGGATGAGCCTGCTGAGTGAAATGGTCTTCATCTCCAAGGCAGAGTAGGGATGCGAAGGACAGCGTGGGGTTGTCACTCAGAACTAAAACAAGTCCCGCCTCCGGGAATCTTTGGAGGGGAAGTAGCAGTTGAAAGATCTAGTCACATGCACTTGTTTCATGCATTGATGATCTTGGATTTTTTATGTAGATGATGTTATCTAAAAGCTGTACCAGTTTTGTCTGTTTCTTTTGTATACTTTCTCTCTTTTTTCTCCTTATTTTATTGAACTAGCTCCAGTAAAGTGTAATTTTACCTTGTTCTTGAGTTTAATAGAAATACTTCTAAGAGTTTCACCAGAAAGTATGGCTTTTATGATATGTTATTAGTTGCTACCTTTTACAAGACTAAAGAAATTGCCTTCTAACTTTTATTTGTTAGCTTTTGCAATGAGTCACTATCAAGTTTTTCGAAGTCTGAATCTGATATGATTATGTCTCTCTCTCAGGTAATCTCTGAGTGTGATGAGGTTATAGCGATAGATATACTTTATAACACTGAACCATTCATGTTCTGCTGGAGACAGTGTATTAGGTAGTGTATGTGCATATGTGTGCATATGAGTCTGTGTGTTAACATATAGTTGAACTGAATTTAACATTTCAGTTAAGGTCTTTGTTAAATGAAATTGGCTAATAACTTGTTTATATGATTTACATATCAAGGTTACACTGTCTTCCTAAATTGACTTTTGTAGCTCTCCTTTCTTTTTTAATCTAGGAAAGAAGTTGCACCTAACAAAAAAATTCTATTCTAGGAATTTTTCCAAAATTTACCTATAACACCACTGGTCTTGGCAGCCTAAAAATGGAGAGATTTTTGGCTGCTGATTCAAATCTTATATGTTGTTTTGTCCATTCAGGTTTTTTAAACATGTTTATCCATTTTAGTAATTCACATGTTTCTAAAAAAGGATTGATTTCATCTGGTTTTTCAAAGGCATAAACAGAAAGTTGTTTAAAATGTTTTCTTTTTCAAATTTCTCTACTACTTTGCCTATGTAACCCATTTTATTCCTAAGATTGGCTTTTCACTCTTGCAGAGTTTTATCTCTCATTATTTAAGAAAAAGGGCTTTGGCTTTGTTAACTTTGCTTTATTTGTTAGTTTTCAAATTTATTAATTTCTAATTATTCTTCATCTTATTTTATTATTTCTATACACATAGTTGCTCCCAACCCCACCTTGAGTTGATTATTTTGCTGACTTACCATGAGTGTTTCTTGTTTTCCAAGAAAAAAATTTAAGTTAATAATTTTACTGTAATGTGGTACAAAGATCCCAGCATTGTTATTACTGTTTTCTATTTACACTATGAATTGTTAAGGTGTGTTTTTAAAGTTTGAAATACATGGAGAATTTTGTCACTGTCTTATTATTTATTTTCTTACTGTATTTAATTTTAAAGAACCATGTGCAAAAAATGTAATCTGTAAAATGTTAATATTTCAAATTCATTGAGATTACTTTTATAGTCTAAGCTACCATCAAGTTGTGTATTTTTAAAACACATATTGATCAGTTTTAGTAAAGCACATGTTTCTAGAAAACTGTCAATTTCATCTAGGTTTTCAAACATATAAACATAAAATATGTTTCATGTGTGTTTTACAAATATCTGTGCTCATTTATTAGCTCAGAGTAACCAACTGTATCACTAAGCAATTTGTGTTGATAATTATTTTTTATCACTGATTCTGTGAGATTCTCATCTCCTGTAATGACTATGAAGTTTTAATTAATTATCTGTAATTCTGTCAAATTTTGCTTAACATATTTCTAGATTCTGCTGTTAGGTCCATGAAGGTCTGTAGTGATTATATCTTCTTGATGGATTACTCTATTATGCACTAAAATTTTCCCTCTTTGTCCTTTTTAGTGTTTTTCATATTGAATTTCATTTTTCTGATATTAATATTGCTCTCCAGCTTTTTAAAAATGAGCACCTCAAAGTATGGTCCAGGAGTCCCTGAGGGTTCCTGAGACACTTTCAGAGGCTCTTCGAGAGCGATCTGCTTTCTTAGTAACACTGAGATGTTCTCTGTCTTTTTTATCCTGTCTTGTGAGTAACAGCGGAGTTTTCCGAAGGCTGTGTGGTATGTGATATGACGGCAGCTTGAATGTAGACACGGATATGCGAGTCCAGCTGCCCTCCACGACCCAGACAGTAAAGATGTGCAAAAGTGTAAATTAATGCAACTCTTACAGTAATTTGGTTTTTTGTTTTTGGAAAATGTAGTCATTTTTCAAAAAAAGGGTTTATTATTGTCAGAGTCCCAAACAAATTGGACCCAAAGAGGAATATACCGAGACACATCATGATTAAATTGCTGAAGATTAAAGATAAGGAGAGAATCTTAAAAGCAGCAAGAGAAGAGAGTTACCAACAAAGGAGTTCCCATAAGACTCTCAGCTGATTTCTCAAAAGAAGCCTTACAAGAAAGATGGGGCTGGAAAGAAATATTCAGTCATGAAAAGCAAGGGCCAATACCCAAGATGACTCTACCAGCAAAACTATCATTTAGAATGGGAGGGCAGATAAAGTGCTTCCCAGATAAGGTCAAGTTAAAGGAGTTCATCATCACCAAGCCCTTATTGTGTTAAAGTGACTTATCTAAGAAAAAGAAGATGATCAAAACTATGAACAGTAAAATGACAACAAACTCACAACTATCAACAACTGAATATAAAAAAAACCAAAAACAAACTAAGCAAACAACTAAAAGAACAGAATCACAGAAATGAAGATCACATGGAGGGATATCAGTGGGAAGGAGGAGAGGGGAGAATGGGGGAAAATGTACAGGGAATAAGAGCATAATTGGTAGGCACAATATAGACGGGGCGGGGGGGATGTTAAGAAATGTATAGGAAATGGAGAAGCCAAAGAACTTACTGTATTTTTCAGACTGTAAGATGCACTTTCCTTCCCCAAATTTGGGAGGAAAATGGGGGTGCATCTTATAGTCCTAATGCAGCTTACCTGACTCACTGTGGGGGAAGGGGGCACAGTGGTGGAACAGGGTTTTTTTCCTATTTTCCTCCTCTAAAACCTAGGTATGTCTTATGGTCTGGTGCATCTTACAGTCTGAAAAATACGGTATATGTATGACCCATGGACATGAACTAAGGGGAGGGGAACGCTGGAGGGAATGGGGGTACCAGGAAGAGGGGAATAAAGGGGAGGAAAAAAGAATGGGACAACTGTAATAGCATCATCAATAAAATATACTTTAAAAAAGGTACTTCTTTTAACTTTTCTATTCTAATTTTAATAAGGTTAGTATCAGTGGATATAACCTATCAAAAGCACTTTTGGGTTCTCAGTAATTTTTAAGATTGTAAACAGTTCTGAGAGCAAAGCCATCGAAAACCTCTGCTTTATTTCAAACATCTTTATTTGCAATGTTTCTATATTGTGGCTTCATGGGTTCATAGAAACAGCATGGAGCTATAAAAATTGTTTTAATTCAATCTATCATTTGGTTAATGATGAATAAATTACATGTATTTTGATTGCTGATGCATTTCAGCTTATTTTTCTAGCTTATGCTGTATTTTTCATATACTATTCCTTTACCTCAACATTTTACTCTTTTCCTAGAACCTATAGAATTAACCCCATTTTTCTCTACCAATCTATTTCTAAATAGGTTGTCACTCACACTCTTAATATAGAAGATTAACAACATATTTCTTTTTAAAAATCAGTGCCCTTATTTTTAAGTTAAAAGAAGTATGGAGAATTTTGCACTTTTCTAATTTGCATTTTCAAACTGCCCCCCTTCCTCCCAGCACACCTATTCAGCATTCTTAGATCTTTGCTTTGAGAGGTGGAATTTTTAGCATATAATCATTCTTATATCCGTTTTCAGAAGTCATGATATGTTTTCCAATGACAATTTTTTGCCTGTATGGTACCTGCTGTTAAGATAATAAAATTTTCACCCTTTACACCTTGAGTGGCCTCATATTTTCTATACTAACAAATATACAAAAAAAAACCCTACATGAATTTAGTCTAACAGTTAAGTCTACTATTGAATCAATGTTCACCTGCTATATTCCTATTCAAAACATCCACTCACACTGAACTGGAGTACAGGACACTGCCTAGTCATCTCCCATCATTTACCATCCCTGAGCCTGCATCTGTTCTCTGCTTGTGCCTGAACTCCCTGCTCAGCCTTCATATTTCTATAACCAACTGGAACCACGATCTGCTTCAAATGTTCCTCCTTCCTCAAAGACCTCCCTGAGAAGCCCATATGGAAGCAATTCCCAGGCACTGAATTCTCAAGCATTTTGTATCATTCAAAATGCAGATAGCTTATGCTGCTTTGATTCATAGTTATTTGAGGTTGTATACCATTTTCCCAATTATATTGTAAGTTCTTTGAGGGCACAAATTATTTAACCCATCTTTGAATCTCCCGCATCACTAAGCACAGGATTATTCTGAAACATTATGGAAATTAATAATTTTCAGGAATATCACAGTCAAAACCAACTGGCATAGAATTAAGCTATGACTTTCTGGTGTAGGCAGAGTATTCTTAGCACACAGCAGGCACCCTTGGTTTGGGTACAATGGGAATTGTTCTTCTATGGGCTGAGGAGAGAAGGGTTTCCATTGGAGGGAGGTTTTCTACATCCATGCTCTGCATTTACTTAACAAGCAACAGAAAGCAGTTTTTTTTAAGAGTTTACTTATTTATTTTTAGAAACAGAGGGAGAGAAACATTGATGTGGGAGAGAAGCATCTATTGGTTGCCTCTCCTGTGCACTCTGACTGGGACCAAACCTGCAACCCAGGCTCGTGTCCCGACCAAGAATCAAACTGGTAACCTTGAGCCGTGCAGGATAAGGCCCAACCAATTGAGCACACCGATCAGGGTCAGAAAGAGTTTCCTTAGCCACCACCAGGCCTCCCTCTCTCCTGCCATTGCCGAATCCACTCAGGGCCCTACTATAAAAAGCCAAGGAAATCACTACCTACTAGGTTTCTATTAGTAACATCAGTCTGTGGGCATTGTTTCTAAAGCATTTTAAACATTTTCTAATAATATTACATGCTCTTTTATCAAACCCCACAATGCATGTCAAAAAAGGAAAGAAATTGTAGATTATTGAAACACACAGTGTGCCTACCTTACCCAGAATGACATTTGCTAGCAATGATTTCTTTTATCCCAATTCCCTCCTTTTTCACAAAGACACGTGCTACCATCTAAACTGCAGAATGTGTCTGTAAAATATAACTTATCAACAGTTTCCATAGTCCACTTTTCCAAATATATAAATCATCTGCTCTCTTCAGTTTAGCTCAGCAAAAATTTATCAAGTCCCTGCCATTTTCCAGATACTTTCTAAGGCAATACATATGTGAAGAAGAATTAACCCCCCTCCCTGTTCCCAGGACACTGGAGGCAGAGGAGGAAATAAACAACCAAGTGGAAAACGTCAATACAGTGTGGTGAGGTCTCTACTAAGAGGTTCTATGACACATATTGATTGGTTTTGAGAAAGGCTCCCATGATGAGCTCACCCTTGGCCGAATTTTTGAAGGCAAGTATAAGCACAGCGCATGCTTGTCAGTGACACATTTTGGAAAGAGGTATAAGGTGCTATTCTATGGTCAGCCTTTTAGAAATACTAAAAGGTGAACTACTAAAAGGCTGCAGGGAGTACCAGGAGTTGGTGCTGGCTGGTCAGGTAGCAAACCGATCTTGTACTGCAGGACGATAAGTGGAGAGTGATGTCTACTCTCTCTCCCAAACCGTGCTGCGTGGAAAGACCAGAATCCTGCAGAACTAGCAGATTCTCTTGAATATATATATATATATATATATAGTTCTATAGTCGCATTAATCATCCTTCCAGAAATTCACCTTGAGACTTTCAAAGGCTATGGAAAGTCCTGGAGCCAAGAAGCTGGCTTCATGTTGACCTAGCACTTCCCAAGCTTATTTGGCTTCTAATCACTTTTTCAAAGAATAAGTGTTTACATCCCATGTGACTGAAGTGTTTCACAAAACCTAGCTTGGGCGATAGTGGATGTAAGCAATGGAGCAGCTCCTGGGCTCGTCACTTTACATACACGATCATGAATTTGGACTTTACTTGGCATTCAGTAGGGGACCATCAACATGGTTCCCGCAGGAAAACAGTTTGATCGGAGCCACGACTCAGGAATGTAACGCCACAGTGATGTAAGGATGGATTGGAGGGGAGGCGGGCGGGAGGCTGGAACACCAGTGAGGAGAATTCATTCTTGGAACAGTTCAAAATATAAAACTATAAACATATGTTTTGGAAATGTTTTTAGATTGAATAAATTCTATGCTAATATACCAAAGAAAAATCTTTGAAAATCTGTAACAGATGCCAGCAAGAGTACTATCCACTTTATCATCAATTAGTGTGTCCTAGAGTCCTCCGGGGGCACAATGCATGTAAGGACTGTAACAACCGGAGACCAACTGCAACAGGCTTGCCTTGTCGTCAGCCCAGAGAGAAGAAATGATCAAGATAAAGCGATAAATTTCAGGTGGATTCAATTACTGTAGCCAGTCAGTGCTCAACGATTTACTGAGCACCCACAGGGTGCACAGGACTTCGCTAGGTTCTTGTGAACATTGATAGATTTATTAATAATATAGAGATGTTTCCACCACAATAAGATGTCATTGGCACTGGAGTTTGAATAAAAACAGGGCTCCGTGTGGCCGATCAAAGCTGACTACGTACAGGGGACAGCAGCCACCAGTGAGCAGCCATTGAACCATTGTGCTCAGTGTCCAAAAGAAAAACCAAAAAGTAAAATAAAACAAACAAAAAACAAACCCAGCCCTTTTAAACACTCCATCATTGGAAAGAGTATTAAACTAGATAACTTACAATATGTTTAACATAATATATGTCTATTATTAGGTACAAATCTTGGGATGACTCAGAAAGCCTGGTGCACAAGCAGTTCTAGCACCTCAGAATTGGGCTAATAGATCATAGATCATTCTGATACTCACAGGGTCACTTAGAAAATATGCATCAAACACAAATATGTGTCAAGGCATTGAGGATACAGCAGTGAGCAAAGTTTTCTAAAATCATTGCCCTTTGGAGGCTGAATTCTGTTAATGCAGACAGATCTTAAACAAAGAAATAAGAATAGTTTTTGATATGGATGTGGGCAGAGATTAAAAATACACACATAGATACCGGTGTGATGAATACACTGGAGAGAAATAGTCAGAGTAAAAAAAATAGGGGCTTTCCAAAAAGTTGGGAGAACTTGAGAAAAAAAAAATTTCAGGCAGAAGAAATAGCAGGTGCCAAGGGCCTGAGGCAAGACATCCATCTGTGGCTAGACTAGAATGAAAAAGAGAAAGGGCAGTAGAAATTAGGTGAGAAATAACAAGATGTGGATAATTTAGGGGCAATGCAATGAGTGTGACAGACCCAGTGGAGGGTTTTGAGCAGAATCTGACATGTTTTAAACGATCTCTGTGGCTGCTGTATTAGCAAAAGACTGGAGAGTGGGCTGGCAGGCAGAAGTTGGCAAACCTGTCAGGCTTTCCCAGGAACGCAAGTGAGAAAGGGTGGAGGCTTGGATGTAGGAGGTAACCGTGAAAAAGTGGCCCAGTTTAGGATACATGTTGATGGCGATGCAGTTTGCCGGCAGAGAAGCCAGGGATGACTTAGTCTTTGGCTTGAGCAACTGGACAAATACAATTGCCACCTAATGAGTTGAGGAAGGCTGTAGGTGGAAGTAGGTTTTGGGATGAAAAATGAGAATTCAGTTTTGGGCACGTTGAGTATGAAATGTTTATTCAGCATCCCACTGGAGACTTCGAGTAGGCAGCTGCATATGAGCTTAGAGATCAGAGGAGGGTCCAAGGCTGAGACAGAAAATTAGGAATGGATAATGTCAGTGAGAGACAGCACAGATAAAGACAGGATCTAGGGCTGAGCCCTGGGACACACCAATATTTGTAAGTCAGGGAAACAGGGAGAAGCCAATAAGGCAGACAGAGAAAAAACCGCCAATTAAGTAAGAAAACCAGGAGAGTATGATATCCAGAAAGCCAAGTAAAGAAATTATTTAAAGAGAGATGAAATTTTCATTTTGTGTCAAAAGCTGCTTGCAGATCAAGGTAAATAGAACTGAGTATTGACTACTGCATTTAGAAACACCGAGAAAACTAACGACTTTCACAGAGTTTTAGGGGAGAGCTACAGACAAGTCCAATGAAGTGGGTTGAATAAAGAAATTGGAGGCAAATCTAAATAACTCCTTCAAGGGGCTTTCCTGTGCAAAGAAGAAAAATGAGACAAATGAGCTTTCAAGGTGTGAACCTCAAGAGAGAAACAGGAGAAATTACTCAATGAGACAGGTTACACTATATTCTATATCAATGAATCCAGTACAGAGGGGAAAAAGTGATTGCATAAGAGAGAGAGAATTTCCAGAGCTATACCTTTAAGTAGGCTATAAAAATAGCATTCAGCACAAATAAAGAGGTTGGACTTTCTAGGAGTAAGGACTGTTCATATTTCCTAGTATGAAAAAAAGGCACCCAGCTGTAGACATATAGACAGATGTATGTGGGGGGAGAGCTCTCTTCTCATTTCTTCTATACTACACATATGAAATAAGAAGTAAGATCATCAACTGAAAGTGAGGGCAGGGGAATAGGGGAAGACACAGTCATTGGAAAAGAGATTGTGCTGAAGACATCGTTTGGAGATTTGAGTAGAGAAGGGTGATCACCTAAAGGGGCAGAAAAAATCCACAATTGTAAAGCAGCTCTGAGGTCCTACTTGAGACTAATGGTCTTTAAGGTAAAGCCACCAGCATGATTTTGCATTTTCCTTCAGTCAGGTTGAGCTGTGTGATGGCTTAAAAGGAGCAGATGAAGAGTTTAAGTTAGCCAGTGATGAGCTTTTGGAAGGTTAGTACAGTATAAGAAAGTAAGACAAAACACAAAGACACTGAGGACAGATTCGAGGGAGTGCTTACTGATGAACCATGGGATATAGGACAGGTAAGAATGGACACCAAGAAGTGATGTGAGTAATGAAAAAGATGGTTGGGGAATCAAATGGATTGTAGTCCCAGTAGGATCAAAAATTCATTAAAATTTGAGTACCAGAGCGAGTAAAATTGCAAAGTAGTGGATGATAAGGATGAGTAGGAGGATCAAAACTGATATGAGGGTGAATTAGCATCGTTCAATAAGCCAGTCAGTGAAAGACAAGTACCATATGTTCTCATCTCTAAGAGGAATCTAGTGAGCAAAATAAACTAGTGAACAAAATGGAACCACAGGCATGGAAACATGGAGCAGACTGACAGTGACCAGAGGGGATGCAGGAGGGGGACAATGGTGGAAAGAAGGGGAGGGGACTAGACAAATACCATGTATGAATGACCCAGGGACATGGACGGCAGTGTGGGAACTGACTGTGGGAGCCAGGGGTGGGATGGGTGGAGGAGAACAAAGGGGGGGAAATGGGACAATTGCAATAGAATAACAATAAAAAATATTTAATAAAAAATAATGGAAGGATATCAGGGCTTTAAGACATTGGTGAGAAGGGAGGAGAATATGATTAGAAGAGAGAAGGCCAAAGAGTTGAAGAGCCAGGGTATTTAAAGAACATGATGCATGCATGGATTGGAAATTACATAGACTTTTTCCCAGGAGTTGAAAATAGAAGGTAATTAATACTGAGAAGCTTTGGAAGAAAAGAAAGAGGTTGATGGAGTAGGACAATAGGAATTTCAAGGTGAGAATATTTGACGTTAATCATAATTATAGATATCCAGTGAGTTGTAGAACAGCTTTGAACAAATTTTAACGTATATGTGGATCGCTCAGGATTGTTATTAAAAATCCAGATAATGATTTAGTTGGTCCGGAGTAAGAGCTAAGATTCTGCAACTATAGTGCAGAAAGTGGAGTAAGTGAGAGAGAGCGAGAATAAGAGATCAAGAAAGAGAAAGAGAGAGAGTTTGGATCAAGATTTCAATTTAGAGAGAACTAAATAGTGTTCAAGAGAACTCAACTTCCTGTTTCCTTCCTTTACGGGTTTCCTTCCTCCTCAAGTGCATGGGAACCAGTTAGACTCTCATTCAAATGTGAGCAGAGGAAAAGGAAGTATACAAAGAATGAAAACTCCGCTATGAGACAGTTTCTAGTGACGCCTTGTAAATATAACTAGATATTTTGAGTATATGTCACAGTGCTCTGCACACTAATATTTCACTTCGGGAAGAAAGCCAGAAAGGAAAAGTGTAATCTCCTTCCCAGAAGGAGTTACTGATGCTCTTTGCTTGCATTTTAAAGAGAGTCCCTGATAAAAAGCCTCATTTCCTTTCATTCATTTGTTTAAAGAAAAGAGACCTCAAGGAAATGGGATTGTGGGCAGATGTGGTTTGTGATGATTAAGAAGAAATGATTCTGATACAAATTAAAATCTATTTTCTAAAGGATCAGTGCATAGCACAGGTATTCAAAATAAATACGTAAGTTATTCTATCTGCTAAAGTTTTGGAGCAGGCCACTCCACCAGGCTTTAACTGAGGCAGGAAGGGGATCCTATTAACCTGGGACATGCTTCTGTTATGGTCAATAAAAGCCACAGATTTGGACCCCAGCTAACTCTCTCTAGCTGCCTCTGCTGCCAGCCAGGAGAAAAAGGATCAGAGAAAAATAGGGTTAAATCTTAATGAAAAATTGCAGGTCTTAGAGATTATGAATTGGATTGATGAGTTTTTCTTTCCTGAAGGACAACATGCAGATTAAAGAGCTTTTAACGGTTCTTGATGCAATCAAAAGGTTATGGTCCTCTGCTAAAAACTCAGTTTTAGCCACAGTTTACGTAAGTTGCTCGCATTACTCACTCAGTAATGATGTACTTGGCCCCACTGTTTGTGGTCTGGTTCTCATTTGTTTGGTATTACATTCCAAGACTGCAATGACTCAGAAATGTTCCTTATTTTTTACAGTAAGGAGAAATCGCATGCTTTGCCTGAAACAGCTTGTTTAATCACTTGTCTGTGGTCTTCCCACAATCTATGCAAACAGGTGTATGTAAGTGAGGACTTCTACATCCTGAGTTAGAAGGACCAATATATCTAACCAGAAGACTTCGGAAGTTAGCTTCCTACACTCCCACGACATTAATGGTGTGAACCCTGAGGACTAAAACGGGCTCCTGACGGCTTATGGGGCTCAAATTCTAAAAAAAGCAGAGCACTGGCTGAGTGGCTCCGTTAGTTGGAACGTCATCCTGTACACCAAAACGTTGTAGATCTGATTCCCGGTCAGGGCACATACCTAGGTTGTGGGTTCGATCCCCGCTTGGGGCATGTATGGCAGGCCACCAATGGCTGTTTCTCTCTCACATCAGTCTCTCTCTCTCATTCTCTCTCTCCCTTCCTCTTTCTCAAAAATCAATAAAAACCAATGAAGATATCCTCGGGTAAGGATTTAAAAAAATAAAATTAAAATAAATTTTAAAAAGCAGAGCCTAGCAGCCGTTTCTGCACAGGGGCCTCTCACACAAACTGCACTCACAGGGAAACCTGCACTGAACTATTGGGTGGGCCAAAAAGTCTGTTACAACTTTTTCCGTAAAATAAAAGACACATTTTTTCATTTTCACCAATAATTTTATTAATTTGGATATTTTGAGTAATTTCAGCTATCTCCTGCTATTGGCTTCTAGTGGGTAGAGGCCGGGGGTTCTGCTAACCATCTTCCAATGCATGAGACAGCCCCACAGCAGAGAATTACTGGCTAAAATGTCAATAGTACCAAGAAACATTGCAAACCCCTTTTGACAAGTTTACTCAGACACAGCACCTTCTCCATATACAAAACTTTTTTTGTGTTTCAGTTGTGTTTTTACCTTTCTTGAAATAATAAAGCGTATTACACCAAAAATGTTGCATATTTTCTTCCATCTTCAATATTAAAATAGCTGCACAAAAATGTACCAATTTTGATAAGTACTTTTTAAACGCACGCTGATATAACAGCTGTTACAATATGATCTAACAAAATTGTTTCAAATGAAGTTAAAGACAACTAAGCGCTACTAGAGCCATCATATGGAAAAAGCATGACATACTTTTTGGCCAACCCAATACGTGCCTGTGTACTGAACTACCTGAAGGTAGTTTCTACCATCTGAGCCAGCCTTTCTAAAGGAGTTTCTGGAGTCCTACTTCAACCAATAGGACTGAGGCTTGCTCTGTCCGCTGGGAGCTGTGTAGCTCTGACCCATCAGACCATCTTCATTCTGACCAATCAGGACAGTGCCTGGAAGACCAGTCAAACTGCATGTGTTTGGCACCCTCATTTGCATAAGGATGAATCAATGAGGAACCAGAGGCAGGACTTTTGGTCCATGTAAGCCAGCTCCCCTATAGCTCAGACAGCACACTGAGGACTGTCCCCTGGGCTAGAGCTGAAGCACCAAAGATGTCTTGCCAGAGCAGAGCTGCCTTACTGAAGAGGGTCGTGGCCCCCAGGCAGCAGCACAGCAGTGCCATTTTCACACATCACAGTAGAACTGTTCCGTAGCCATGCTGTTCTCACAGTCATGCTGTGTCACTGTTTGCACTGAATAAAATTCTCTTCTTCACCACACCCCAAACCGGGGTTTCCTCTGGGCACTGAGCTGGGGCCAATGACAATCAGATGACAACAGAAAATTTAAACCCTTTGCAACACTACACAATGTTTATTTACCCTTATCAGAGAATAGCTGCAGAGTAGCAAGTATGCTTTTCAGAATATAGGAAAACATTCCAAGATAAACAATCATCAAATATTTATGAAATCTTTGTCTAGCGTGTGTGAGGGAATGCAAAAGTTGTTCTCAAATCTATTTGAAGTGATGTAATATGAAGAGGTGTGAGATTTTTGTGCTATGCTGACATGAAAGATAAAAGTAGGGGAAATAGGTAAAAAATATTTTTTTTCTATGGGCTATGAAGCTTTGGTGCTCTCAGAAAATAGACTGACTGTCTTTGAATCTTCAGACCCCTGAGCACATCTAAGCAGAAACAGGGTGAAGAGTAGAGACAGAGATGAGGAATTAGTCTCAAATATGTTTCCTGCAAACCCAGCTGTGTTGGATTCTAGCAGGAGTTAATAGGTATTCATGAAATGCAGAACAGAAACGCAGTCTCTTGAGATTTAAATTTGCTCTTTGTTTACCCACCATAACCTCGTGGGTTGCCTGATTTCTTCTCCTTCTCCCCTAGTAATTTACAGCTGCCTCCCCCCACCAACCCAGCCACAGGATGTGAGCTCCACCAGAAAAAAATAAGGGGGGACATCTTTAGCTCAAGGTATTCTCTTTCAAAGAAACATGTTAAATGAGTACTTCCTTATAACATGCCAAACATAAGTAAGGATAAATATCAAGGAACTTATAGCAGAATTCATTCATTATTTAAAAGAACTATCACTCTATAGGGTCCTAAGGAAGTAAAACACAGGATTTTAGCATTTTGATCACAGAAGGAAATTTGGAGAGAAAAAAGTATTAAAAACATGAGAGTGGCAAGAGATACCCGGGGTGACAGACTTCACCTGAGATTTGTTCTCCCCCATCCCCCAGCCCCAAGCATGGCTCTGCCAAGGATGCTCAGAAAGTACCTGAGAAAAACTTGGGGGAAGTGAGTTTCTAGTCCAAGTAAGCCAATTAGAAATCAAAGCAAAGGAATCCAGTGCCATTCTCTTAGTTACTGGAAATTTCTTTAATTTAAAGAGGGCTGTTCTAAATCTGAAAAGAATACCTTGAAAAACTTTATTTTTATATTCAATGTTCACATCAAGTAAGCTATCTGATATAATACAAGATTTCTTGCTCACTCGGCTCACTCAGAGTTAAATTTTTAAGAAGTTTGAGTTACAAAGGAAAAGTGAAAAAGTAGCAGTAATTTATTGGACAAAAGCAGTATTTTCTATCTCTGAGGTGTAACCCCTGCAGCATAATCTCCAGGTGCATCATAGTCTGGGTTATTTTGTACATTGTAGCTGAGAGATTCTTTCTCATATTTCTGGGGTGCCAGAATTTTGAGCTATGGCCTCTTTCCCTGATGTAGAAGAGAAAATATCCGCAACACACACCCCCCAAAGAAAATCATTTAGATAAGACAAAGGATATCAATCAGTATTGCCTTTATTCACCACCTCAGGTTCCCAGACTTGCCACACTGTCCTTGAATTAGATAATGAACTTTTAAGGATTTCTGATTTAATTTCTCTAAGGCTCAGTCAACTCTTCTATAAACGAAGGCTACATATTACGTAATCCAAAAATTGCATCCAGCCCAACATTTTATGATTCCATTCCCACGAGTCCAATTGTTACAATCCTATTATCTTCTAGGCATCAAAAAACCAACATTTGATTATTTTTTTCTCCCCCACCCTGTAAATCAGCAATGTTCCAGGTGGTCCACAACCCTCTTCTGAAAGAACAGACATGATGATATATTCCAGTTTGGGGCCATGTTCAGCCATCTGTGGGTTCTTGAAGATCCGTGTGTGTGTGTGTGTGTGTGTGTGTAACTCAGCTGAGACTGTGTTCAAGTCCGTATGTTCTTTATTGTGAAAGTTATCAAGACCTATGCATTTAACTCATCCAGTTGTAGGAGGTCATTTTTGCCTGTCTCCACACTGGTGCGTCTCTGCCTCCCACCGCATCACCAGCAGCTCCAAGGATGAGATCATGCTGACATCTGCGAGGAGAGAAGGAAGTACAAATACCCTTCCTGTCACCATCATTTTTTTAAGTGCTTTCCATTTCTTTTGATAAAGGGATAGTACATGTCTGCCTTCTACCACTTAATGCTTTTAAGCAGTTTTTTTATGTCTGGACAGCTGCATCTATATCTTGCCCCTACAGCACTGGCTTATCAACCATAGCACAACCAAATTCTAAACATCATTGGACCTGGAATGAGGCCTCTCAGTTTTTGCTGGACAATCTTTGGAAGGTATTCAGAGTCTCTGCACTTCAGTTTCCCTGTCTGGAATGGGATTATGCCACTCGTTCAGTACTGAATCTTAAGACCTCTTCATCTTCATTAAAGACCTTTTAATGCTCCTCATCTTTACACTGACCCTGTAGTGTTTCCAATTATGCTTGATGGGCACACAGACACATTAACTATATGAGTAAATAAAGTTGTAATTACAGAATTTTAGAGTCAGATGATTTCACAACAACTGTACAATCCAACTCTTATATTTTATGGATAAAATCACAAGATCCAGAGAAAATAAGTGACTTCATACATGAATAGTGACATAGTTGGAACCGGGAACTAGGTCTCAACCTCCAGTGTCTCTTAAGTTCTGGTGTCAATGCTACTGTCTTTATAGCCCTTCAGAGTCTTGGTCTCTTGCTTCCTGTATTCTATCTGGGGGCAGAGAATTAAGAACTATCCTTTTATCCAGCATCGTTGTTAATTCCCATCTCCACCACCTCCTAATTGGGGGACTTGGAGGTTAGGGGAGAGGGTACATTGTGAAACATAAACCCGGAAGATGGGACAGGAGAAAGAAGTGTGCTACATCAAGGTTCTGGACATCACAGGTAAATGGAAGGTAGAGCCGATTTCCTCTAAGTTTCTACACAGCACCTAGTATCTAAAAGCCTTTAGACTGCATTAGAGAGAGCTCATAATATAGACCCTTAACAGAACAGAAAGAGCCTTTACTTCAAGGAAGGCCACGTGGGGAGAGTTCTATTACTGAGGGAACAGTCTTGCAGACTTGGAACACAAATTTCTACAACAACTTCTCAACACCAGGGATTGAGCTAAGTGTTGGGAATATAAAGAGAAAGAAGCACAGACCCAAGTCTCAGGGCATCACTGTCTAGTGAGGCGGGCAGATGAGTCCATGATGACAATGCAGAATGCTGCATTCTGCAGGATGTAAAGGGTGTAGATATTAAAAAAATAAAATAAAATAGAGGGTAACACTTGACCTGTGTCTTCTAAGATGAGGAGAAGTTGGAGAAACGACCGTTCCAGGAAGAGGGGGAAGCACTTGGGAGAACAATAACCAGCAGGAAGTATTGGTGGAGTAGAAAATGAGGAAACGCAGTTTTCTTTTAAATGTCCAGTGTTACTAACCCCAGCCACCCCAAGACCAGCACGTGTGCTTAGATTTAAATAAAGTAGGCAGGCAGCCACAGTACACTGACACCCAACACACCAAACATGCACACTGGGAGTCCACCCCCAGGGTCAGGCGCTACGTCCATTCATAAGCACAGCCTCCCAACGCTGTCTGCTTAGGAGGCCATAATGGGTCATCAATAAATTTCAATGTATTAGCTGTCACGGGCAAGCCTGCTTTCAGGCGTTCAAGAATAAAACCCAGGACAGAAAGTCTGATGAGGAGTGGGTTCGGGAGGGGCTGGTCCCTGCTGGAGGTCCCAAGACAGAGCTGTTTGGGATTCACAGCAAGGATTTTGAGCAGCCAGAGTCAAGACTGAGCTCCGCAGAGGAAACGGCTGGGGGAGAGGAGCTTGGCGAGGGAGAGAGGCAGGAGGAAAGGGGAAGTAGGGGCGCTGCTGGGGGAGAGGGGTGGCACGCCCCCACGTTCTTCAGCCTCGTGTCCGCGTTGTCGACCTGTGTGGCTGAGCAGAGAAAGGTCACACCAGCGCCGACACTGGTGACAAGGGCCCACACCAAGCTCTGATTTTAGGTGTGCAGACACCTGAGGAGAGATCAACAGGCAGACAGGAATGGTGATGACCCTGTTAGAAATCTAGGTAAGATCATGCAGGGCCGGACCCCACGCCCACCTTGCCTTCCTTGGAGGCCATTAGTTCGAACCAAGCTTGCCGCGGGACACACCACAGGACCCAAATCCCTCCGTCTATGAAGAAATCTGCTACATGGAACCTCATCTGCTAAAATGAACTTCAACAACTCCTTGGTTTCTTTCTTTTTTTAAGAGCCATTAAACTGTGAAGAATGCCGTAGGTTGGCCAACCTGTAGTTTTGCCAACAAAGACATTTCACTGAAGAATCACCTCTGCTCTGCTGCAGAGGAAAGGCTGGGAGGCCCAGGGGCAGTCGTCCAGAGGCACCTGCCGCCTTCCCATGAAATTGGAGGGCACAACTGGCCTCTAGAGAGGTCAGGGTCAGGCTCCGGGTGGGCAGCATCGCTGGCCCGAGGCAAACAGAATTGTTCTTTTCCCACATCCAAGTGTTCTGCCAGTTGAAAATGCTCCAATTGGTTATTGGATTCAGGTGTGCCCGCACTGACCACCTTCCACCCTCCTAACTCCCCTCTTCCCTGAGGGTGTGTGGTAATTTCTGAAGCTTCTGGCATCAACAACTTTTTCTTTCTGAGAAGTACTTGTAAACTCCCTGCATGATTCTGGTTTGTTAGTAGGTGGCCTGGCCGGCCAAGAAGGAGCTCAGAGTGTTGGATTCTCCCCACGGTTGACCCAGGTCCCCGCTAGGCATTACAGCACCCCACGGGAACTGGAATGTTCACGCAGGGCTGACAGGCCCGTGAGTGGCAAAGCTGCACCCAGACACCTCATGTGTGGCCAAAAGGGAGCACAGCATAGCGATCAGATGCCTTCTTTAAAACTGGGTTTACAATTCACTGAGGAGATGAAAAGAAAAAAAGAAACAGGTGAAGACTTGGGGCCAAGGGAACCGTGGTTCCAAATATTTCACAACTCGGGAGGTAGCAGAGAACTCAGAAAACAATATGCAATTGCTTTTTCTAGCCTTCTTCATCTGTGTTGTCTAAACTGCGGAAGGCCATGCCTATTCAGAAAACATTTGCTGGATCTTCTGAGCTGGAACCTGGCCCTAAAGAGGGGTAGCAAATGAAAGCCGGAGAAAGAAAATTACAAATGCATGACATCGTCAGGAGCTGGAAAAGCCTCCGATTATTTACTCGACCACACAATAAAAGTCACAGGAGTTGTGTGTCCTTAAACAACCTTCTGCTGGCGGCCATCGAGAAATGCCTGTTTGGCTGCTAGATGCACTAAAGATTAGATAAGACAGTGAACAGCCCCTGGTGGGACACTCCAGTCCTTCCGCTGCCAAAGCGAAATCCCAGAGAGAGCAACAGTGAGAAGGATTCAAGAGGATCTGTAAGCGCTTCTGAGAAGCAGAGATATGATTTAAAAACCCAAACATGGGAAGAGAGGTGCCTGTGGAGATCAGTTTCTGGGGGAAGGATGTGGAAGGAAGGACCGTAGCCTATGGCTTGTCATCAAGTTGCCGTTCTAGCCTCTTCTCTCCTATCCCTGTTCAGATTGGCTCGCTGATCCCACTCATGAACTACACAAATCAGAATGTGACTCTGGCAGTCCCAGCAAAGCCACAGGGTGGGATGGGGGTGAGTGGCAATTATCCCATTATTAAGCTACAAGGAAATCCATCTAACTTGCCTGTGTCACAGTTCCCTCGTCTATGAAAATGAGTCATATGGACTAAGCTCCTTTCCAATTCTGGAAATAAACCACCTTCTGACCTGGAACCTGGCTGGAGCAGTTTGGGTACCAGTAAATAGCCACATGCTAATGGGCATCATGGTAGCCAGGTTTGGACTAGTAAAGTCTGCTCTCCCTTATGAGAAGACCACAATGAAAGGAACCTGTCCATCACCAAGTAAATTTACTCTGCCCTACAAACCCACCAACTGTGGGAAGAACAACGCACATAAATGTTTTCAGACCACAGAGAGTGTAACACAGTTTAAAAGTCGGGAATGTTTGCTGTGAGACGCAGCGAAGGCACTGAGGAGGCAGGGATGCTCATCCACGTTGGAAGAGGATTATTTGCTTTATTGGGAGATCCCCAGTTGCTCCTTTTAAATGCTTAGCTGCTCTGATTTGGTTAAACCTAATCTAGTTTACATACTTAGATATGCATATATTTTTATTCAAACACTGTCTTGTTTATTCAAGATACAATTATTGAGGAATAGCATCTGGCAAAAGTGCTGCTAGATACTGGTCACACAAAGAGGAAAAGGCTGGTTTGTTCCTACGTTCGCACAGTTTACATTCTATGTGGCAAACTGACAAACACCAGTAATGATATTCTGAAGTGAGAAACGGTAATGAGGACAAGTAAGAGCAAAGTGCTTTGGAAGACCAGGGAAATCGGAGTTGGTAGCCGTGCCTTTGTGAGGATGGCAGACACCCTGAGGCTTCACAGAAGAGGTCGTTGAGTTCAGGTCTGACCTTCTGCAGAGGAAAGGTTTTCATGGGGTCGAGAGCACAGGGGTGTTGGGAAAGGGTCTGAGACAGGGGAACGGCATGTGCGAAGGCGTGGGGAAGGGGGTGTTTATCAGAGCTGCTGTTCCCACCTGAGTACACCACACCCCGGGAATGGCCATGGAGGGAGGGAGAGGTGACGATGAGAAGTGAAGCAAGCTACAGAAATGACCCCTGGAAGCCTAGTCTTCCGTGTCTCGGCATTATGCACAGTGACCGAGACCTGGAAACAACCCAAGTGCCCTGGATAGGTGATTCGATACAGACAATGTGGTGCATATATACGAGGGAATAAGGACCACTCCGCCGTGAGTAAGGATGAAATACTGCCATTTGTGACGGCATCGCTAGATCTTGAGAATATCATGCAAAGCTAAATAAGTCAGCTGGAAAAAGTCAAAAATGACACAATTCCACTCACGTGTGGCATATAACACTGAAAGCTACAAATGAACAAACAGACAAACGATCACTTGTAGACACAGACAACAGCACGGCGGTGACCAGAGGGGCAGGGGAGTGAAGGGAAAAGGGGGTCAAACAGATGTTGAAGGAAGGAGATGTGACTTTGGGGGGTGGGCACACAGTGCGATGTACAGAGGATGTGGCATAGAACTGTACACTTGAGACCTATGTGATCTTGTTAACCAATGTCACCTCAATTCAGTTTCATTTGAAAAATTAAGTTACATTTAAAGAGTACAGCGGACTTTGTCTTAGATACTGCTAAAGATGTTCCATGTTACCCAGAGGCAGTCAGGAGCTAGCAAAACGGACACCATTCATCTACAATGGAATTGTCCACGTAAAAAAAAAAGAAGAAAGTCCCCTAGAATTTAGGTGTCCAATTATTGTAAGTTTTACATAATGACAAGGAAGACTGCATGGGCCACAACACTAAATGGATTTGATTATGATAATTCACCTGGATCACAGCTGCAGTTTGGCGCCACCTGGTGGCCACCATCCATTGGGTTTAAAATACCCACGGGGAAGATCCGGTTTCTGTGGAGGCAGGGACTTCGAGGACTTGGTCAGTGATTCCAGTGTGACAATGGCCACTGCTTCCTTGACTCACTTTCCTGGGGCAGGAGCATACTAGGAACGTGGTTTCTTGCAATACCTGCCCTGTCTTCTCTTCACCGTTCTTGTCTCTTCTTTCCTACCCCAGAGTATATTTACTTTGTCCTTACAAACCAACTAATTCTAGGAAGAGCAACACACACATATATTTTCAGGCCACTGATAGTGTAACACAATATAACACGCAGGAATACTTTCTGTAGGACACAGCAAAGGCACTAAAGACTCAGGGTTTGGGGGTATTTACCAGTGCCTTTGTGTTATAGGATTCACTGGTCTTGAAATTTATATAACAATGTTGCAATTTTTCAGTGGAAGAGGCAAGAGTAGGGAGAAGTGCCTAAGGACGTCTTGCTCATTACACTGAGCAGGATCTGCACTAATTGGTTTGAGAAGTGTTTTTTTGAAACATATGAAATGGCAAAAGTCTCCAATACCTATACAAAGTCACACAATTGTGGAGAATAAAAGGATCTATGAGATCATCTTAAGCTATATTTGTAAATACGAATATTTAACATGAGTAAAATGTTCAGGCCCCTTTGCTTATGCAGTGTCATGAACAGTAGAGCAAGAGCCCAGTGAGGAGCCTGGCTGCATTGTTGCCTTTCTTGAGGTATTTTCAAATCTCAGGGAATCAGATAGGTTTGGAAAATAGAGCCATCACCAAAATGTTCTGTGTCTTTTTAATGAGTCAAAGAAAATGGAAGGCAGGGAGATCGGAGACCATCACATAGTAACACACAGTACGAGAATCAACCCAAACTTCTAAAGACGTTTTAAATATAAATGATGCTCCTGAGGTTTTAAATATTCTGGTTCACTTTTTACCAAGAAGAGAAATAAAAGGGCACATCCCTTCAAATTTCGTGGAATCTACCCAAACCACAAATTAGAAGTATCGAACTATAGTCTAATAACAAACTGAGAAAACAAAATAAACGGACAACAACAAAAACCAGGCAAACAAGAAACAGAGTAGTTCTCCTAGGACTTCTAACTCAAATTGTATCCCTAAGTAAAGACACTGTTAGAGACAACTTCCAGACCATAGAAATATCTGACCACTTGAGCACTTCATTGAACAGTTAGTAACTCCTTTGTTACAGATTATTTAAGCCTGTAAGCACCATCCTTGGCATGTCCTCAAAAAGATATTAGAGCAAATGAAAACCACTACTTAATCTGAAAAATATTACTGTAGTCTACATTAGTCAAAGAGTCCAAGATACATAATTTTTAAATAAATTATGGATATATATATATATATGGAAAAAGTATGTGAGCAAATTTTAGAGTAGACTTCTACAGAGTTCACTGAATAAAGAAATAGCTTTCTTTGTGGGCAGAGAGAAGCCCCTATGCTACAGTAGTTAGAAGAGTAACTGTCATAGTGACCTGTGAAGTGATAGAGGTGGCCACGGTTAGATGTGGCACTGGCAGCTTTATCAAGAAAGTGACATTTATCTCTGTTTTAGTCCTCAAAAATCTTCACCCATCCTTGTAGCAAATGCCACTGATACCAAGAACAGTGGATGGAAAGCAACCCGGCACAGACTTGTCCGATCACCAGAACGCACTTGTACTTCTCGTGCTGTGTCACATTATTGTTTATTCCCTGGCAACCCCACTGCAGTTTGGGCTCATGCTGTGAGCTCTGTGAGAACAAGGAGGACGTCTTACTCACCCTTGCATTCCCAGGTTTGAGCACAGTGCCTAACATATCCTAGGCATTTAATAAATGCATGAGCAGTGAGTTCATAACTATCATGTACAGAAAGGAAAGCGGAGAAGACCAGCTAGTTGGAGGGAAGAGGGGCTGTGGGTAGTACGGTAAATTGGTACAATGGAACTGAACCATACATTGCTCTACTTGGGTTTACATCAACAGTCATGTCCAGGCAGGCACCTTTTTGGACCTGGAATTTCACAAGGAAAGAAATAAAGATGGTACAGAGGGGAAAGGTAAAGAGAGACAGGGAGGAAAGGAGTGATCTAGTTAGCTCTCAATGACAAGATAATGACCAGAAAAAGAGTTTTCAAATTTTCATTGGGTATAATGAAAATATAATGCTTGTGTTTATATGGTTATTAAACTAAAATTAACAATAAACTTTATGTACCCTCAATGTCTGATCATCATAAATAGATATAAACTACGGCACAATAATTAGTTCCTTATCCACTTTAGTATTTTGTCTAATTTCAGGGGAAATATTTTTGAAGTTACCAAATTGGTATTTGTTTATCTCACAGTTCTTAGTTACCAGGCTTAGTTCACAAATTCCAACTCTTTTCAAAAATCCACTTCATCTTCAGAAAACGCAAACGTTTCAACACTGAAGAGATTCAAAACAGTAAAGAAATCAAAACTGATTCATATAAATAATTTCTGCTGAACTTATTAAGACAAATCTCATTTTTTAATAGTCATGACTTTTATCAAAACAACTAATCGTTTCAATATGAGTTGCTCTGGTTTACAAAGGCAGCCGTCTCAGATTCACTCTCAAACTCTTTTTTCCACTCACCCCAACTGCTACTTTTGACTCGAGCAGAGCGTATCGTTCTTGCTGCGCCCAGAAACTGAGTGAGCTGGCGAAGGACTGTCTTCCTTATGGCCAGAAACCACAAGAGGCATATAAATGCTGCTACAGGGAAACTGCTATTGTCCAAAACCCCTTTCTAATAGGCCATTGACTTATTTCTTCTTTCTTCCTCCCTTTGTTTTCTTCTTCTCCTCCTTGCCCCTCTGCTCCCCTCTTCCTTCTCCTTCCCCTCACTCCCTCCCCCCCTTTGTCTTCATCTTCCTGATCTCCTTCTATTTATCTGCCTTGGGACCAAAATGAACTTAAATAAACCTCTTAGCCTCCAAACACAACAAAAGAAAAGAAAAATTGCGAAAAGTGAGGAAACACAAACCAAGGGTTTGAATTATGTAAGATACCACAGGGCACCTTAATTAAGCGCAGCAGATACAGGCTGAGCGGCGAGGTTGGGGTCAGGCACGTACACGCCCTATTGCCAAGAAGCTGGGGCTTCTCAGCCCTCAGAGAACATGAGTTTTGACTTTTGTCCTCCACAAAAAGTGGAGTTCATTCGCGGTTTAGGCAAGGGTCACGAACGGATGGTGGACCGGAGTAGCCGTGAGATCCCTGGGGAATAGTACGCTTGATACCAAGGTGTAGCTACCCCAAACATAAACTATAAGAAAGGAAAATATACCTTCAGAACAGAGATATCTGGATGTCATCACCTCAACTACAGGACCAAACTCAGCATTGCTAACATGGGGTAAACAGAAATGATCATATCAAGAAGGTTGATTAGCTGAGGAAACTTCCCTGGGCTTTTTGAAAAGTCAGCATCACAGGAAAAGGAAGCGGACCAATTGTTCTGGACCTGCCATGGCTAAGGGGACAGAACTGCTGCAGGCAGGGCCTGGCCTTTGATCGGATCCTGGGTAGAAAATAAAAGTCAATAAAAGACATTTGGGGGAAGCTGGGGACATTTGAGTATGAATTAGGTACTTCATTTTCTTAAGGAATCACTTACTTTCTTAGGAAAATGCCTTTATTTTTAGAAGATGAATGTTAAATTGTTTAGGAGTAAATGTCATGACCTTGGCTACCTATTTTCAAATCGTTCCACATTAATGAGAGAGAGAGAGAGAGAGAGAGAGAGAGAGAAGAGAGAGAGAGAGAGAGTGTGTGTGTGTGTGGAGAGAGACAGAGAGAGAAAGCAAAACAACAGAATGTTAACAGTTGTTGAATTTAGGCAAAATGAATACTAGTGTTTCTTCTATTACTCTCTCCATTCTGCCAGACTTAAAAAAAAATCCAAATAATACACTAGGGGAAATTAAATGAAAACACGTACTAGAATCTCACATACTTATACAGCGTTACATTCCCATTTCTTCAATTGCTACTGTCATCAGTGTTTGCCTCCTGTTTTTAAAACCTGGTGTTTGGCAGAAAGCATGTACAGGTAAGACACACTTGGATCTTTCCTATGTGAATGAAACGGTGCAGACACCCCGAAGTTCCCGTGGAACTGCAGCTCGTTACCGCGGAGAGGGGCTGGAAGTGAGCTGCAAATGGCCCATCCTGCTGCACCGCCTGCATCTCCCGATTGCCTTGGATGCTCTCCTTTCGGCCGTGTGTGCCAAATAGCGAACACATTGCTAAGCTCACTTCAGACTAAACATGATATTCTTATATTCCAGAGAGGGAAACTGTTGTTTGGGGGTGGGGGAAAGTCAAAACCGTGTAATTCTCTGGCTGCAAGCAGTCCTGAAAGGCACGGAAAAGTACCTTTCCTCCTGAACTTTAATTTCCTCCGGTCAGCATTACCTGATGGTTTATCCATTACCCCCCTCAAATGGCCAGTTGGTAAAATAAATTTCTGAAAGGACAATTTCCTGTTTTTAATTGTTCTATTTCAATTCACCATGATATACACAATAAATGACCTAGAAATTAATGTGATGATCCAGAGGTCACATCATCCAGGTCACTCTTGTCAATATAATGTGCACACAAGTGACAGGTCCGCACATGTAGTTTAGGTAACTACATACTTATTTTTAATGAGAATACCTCCAAAATGGGCTGGAGTTGCTCAATCCAGAGCTTCGGAGGCTGGGAGCACCGAAATGAGCAAGGGGAGCCGTGCAAGAAATGGGAGCAGCAGGAAGCCTACCTGGACCATGGAGAGCCAGGAATGAGACGTGCCCTGAGGCCAGAGTCCTACTCCAGCCACACTGTTGTGGGAGAGTGGGATGAATCATGCCAGGCAGGTAGGACAGCTGGTCTTGCCTCCATCAGGGCTGAGTCAGGGGTGAGCAGGGTTCCTGACTTCCAGCATACTTCTCCAGAGCAAAATTTCCTCAAGGCAGCTACTATGAGTAGGAAAGGCCAGAGATAAGATGCAGTTATTTTGATGACTGCTGTAGACTGAACTACACCCTCTTGAGATTTGAATGTTGAAGCGCTAACCCTTGATGTGATGGCATCTGAAGATGTGGCCTTTGGGAAGTAACTAGGTTCAGGAAAGGCTGTGAGGGCAGGGCCATCATGATGGGATTAGGTGCTCGTGCGCACTCTGTGTGTGTGTGTGTGTGTGTGTGTGTCTTTCTCTCTCTGTTTCTCTGCCATGTGAGAACACAGTGAGAAGCAGCCTTCTACAACCCTGCAAGAGAGTTCTCACCAGAACTCAACCATGCTGACACCATGATTTTAGACTACGAGACTTTAAAACTTGTGTTGTTTAAGCCTCACAGTCTATGTTCTTTGATATGGTAGCCCCAAAAGACTAATACAACCCCCAAGTTATACAGCTATTGAAAGTGAGAGCATAAAACACAAATTCAATACATATTACATATTTTAGAAAACTAAAAAGGCCACTAAAATTAACCTGCAAAAACATCAGAAATTAAAATTTGTACTAAAAATAACAGTCAAATAATAAATCAGTAAACTTGAGGATAGGTCCATAGCAGCCTCCCAAACTGAATGCAATAATGGGGTGAATAGAAGGAGGGAAAAAGACAGGGGCAAGTCCTAACTCCTAGAACTTGGGAACGTGATTTTATGTGGTAAAAGGGTCTTTGCAGGTGTAATTAAGTCAAGGATCATAAAATGAGATCATCCTGGTTTAGAATGGGCCCTAAATCTTTTCCTAATAGAAAAAAAAATTCAAGAGATTTAAGATACAGAGACAGGGAAAAAGAGGTGTGAAGGCGGAGGGAGAGGTTAGAATAATGCATCCACAAGGGCATTACTCTAATAGTCATATTCTACTCAAACTACAAATAGGCTAAGACAAACTGAAAATCTCCAAAGAAGCCAGGTTGGGGGAGATGCTTCTGTAAAGGAATAAGGATAAAACTTACAGCAGATCTCTTATCAGAAACCATGCAAGCAAGTTGACAATGGAGTAAAAGAGTTAAACTGCTAACAAAGCTATTGTAGAACTCTACGTCCAGTAAAATTATCCTTCACAACTGTAGAAGAGTCCTAGCTAATGCAATAAGACAAGAAAACAAAATAAAAGGTGTATGTATTAAAAGGAAGATACAAGAATGCTTTTGTTGGTGGATAACATGATCATCTATATAGAAAACCTTAAAAAATTAACAAAAACCTCCTGTTACTAATAAATACCTACAGAAAGTTTACAAGATACAAGTTCAATATGCAAATATTAATGGCTTTGGAGTCAAATTTATAAAATCCTCCCAAAGATCAAGGTCCATAAGTTTAGTACCTATCTTTTCTTCTATTCAATTTACTGTTTCAAGTCTTATATTTAGGTCACTGATCCATTTTGAATTAATTTGTGTACCTGGTGACAAATTATAGTCCAGTTTCATTCTTTTTCATATGGCTTTCCAACTTTCCAGCACCATTTATTGAAGAACCTTTCTTTCCTCCATTGTATGTTTTTAGGTCCTTTGTTGAAAATTATTTGCCCCCATACATGTGGGTTCATTTCTGGATTCTCAATTCTGTTCCATTGGTCTCTCTATTTTCCTGCCAATATCATGCTGTTTGCTTATTATTGCCTTGTAGTTTAATTGAAGTCAGTAACTGTTATACCTCTGACTTTGTTCTTCTTTTTTTTCTGGATTGTTTTGGCTATTTGAGCTCTTTTGTGGTTCCAAATAAATCTCATGATTTTTGTTCTATTTCTTTAAAACAGCAACTATGCAAAACAACATGTTGCTTCCTCAAAATACTAAGAATATAGTTACCATGTGACCTAGCAACCCTGCTTCTGGGTATTTACCTGAAAATTTTGAAAACATTTATTCACAAAGATATATGCAACCCTATGTACATTGCAGCATTACTCACGGTGGACAAGACGTGGACATAACCAAAGTGTCCGTTGATGAGTGAGTAAATAAAGAAGCAATGGTACATGTATGCAGTGGAAAACTACACAGCCACAAGAAAAGATAAAACACTGCCATTTGCAACGACATGCATGGATTTTCAGAATATCACACCAAGTAAATAAGTCAGAAAAAAGTTAAAAACCATATGATTTCACTCATACGTGGCATATAAAACTGAAAGCAACAAATGAACCATCAAAGTAAGCAAATAAATAAATAAAACCTTAACACAGACAACAGTATGCTGGTTACTAGAGGGAAAGAGGCTGCGGGGTATTACCTGGTAGAGGGATTGAATGTATGGTGATGGAGGAAGATCTGACTTTGGGTGGTGGGTACACAGGGCAAGGTACAGATGATGTATCACAGAACTATACACAGGAAACCTACATAACTTTACTAACCAATGTCATCCCAATAAGTTTAACTTAAAAACAAGAAAATGAGCAAGGAACTGACTTTTCACAGAAATGTAAATAAACATGAAAAATATTCAACTTCATTAATGAAAAACAAGAAGTTAAAATTAGTTGTTTTTCAAAACTGCAATTCATATACAATATACAAATTGGTTTAAGCTTTTGCAGAGCAATTGGTATTGACCTTAAAATTGTTCATATACTCTCTAAGCCATTAATTTCCTCTAGGTGAAGAGCACAGGCTTTGGACAGGGTCAGTCCAGGGTTCAAACTTTACCTCTTACTAGCTTTTCTGACCCTGAGAATGTAAACTAGAAAATTAATACCTACCTCCCAGGTATTTTGTGAGAGGTAATGTTTCCAAGTTCAGGGTCAGACCTAATGAGAGTGTGCTGTAAATACTCACTAATATCAATTCTCACTTAAGAGTCCATCTTAAGATAATCATCAGGGAGGTGTCTTAAGATGCACTTGAATAATCAACACAATATATTTATAAAAGTTAAACAGGCAGATGATATAGATGTGTAAGAACAGGGGACAGGAAAATAACTTAGATGGGCTATTTTGTAATCACTAAAGTAAGAAGTATTTGCTAACACAGGAAAATAATACTGTTAAATTAACTAGAAAAATACGTTTGTCTTCATAAGTCAAATTGTGTGTCTGTGTGTGTGCATACACCCAAAGACCCGTGGAGGTGGGAGGCGAGGGGTAGTTATCAAGCCGTTAGCATTGGTATCAATGCCGGGTTGTGAGAAGATTTCTCATTCATTCACTGGGGTTTTCCCCAAACATTAACATACATGAAATATTTATCTTATAACCAGAGAAAAACAATACTTGTACAACCATTATACCTAAAAATGATGCTTTTAATAATCATAGGCATTAGGGTATTTTCTCACCTGTCATTACATTTCTTTGTATCTTTTGGCATAAATATTTTAACTGGTTGTGATTCATTACTTATTTTTCTTTCATAGTATCACCTTGCAGGGATAAACTTTCTGCTTGTTCCTGCGATACCAGATACAGACAGGGAGTCATTAAGCAAGTAACTTTGTACAGATACTGTATCCTGGATTTAACATTCACTCCCCCGACAGAATTATTCATGAGCCTTAGCAGAGAGGGATCAATTTAGGTGGACTGGTACTGTTGGACAAGACCTGCAATGTTTTAAGCCATTTCTCTGTAAGTCTGGCATACAAAGTTATTCTAATGGTCTCTCATTCACATCATAAGACCCAACGATCCAAATGGACAGAACATCAAATGTTGAACAGAGTAACTTTTAATACCTAGCGTGTCCCTTCACAATATTTCCAAGTGTATTCCTGGGTGCAAAAGTCTTAAAGAAAAAAATTACACCTTTTGGTTTGTTGGATTTATCAGAAAACTGTTGTTAGTTTGTCTGGATTGTACGCCTGGTGCTGGATCGAGGACATAATGGTGAGCCTGGGTAGACAGGTCCTTCCCATGGGAAGCTCCGTCTAGAAATCAAACCCATCACATGGAGGGTTATCAGCAGGGGAGTGGGAGGGGGAGAGAGGGAGAAAAGGTACAGAGAATAAGTAGCATAAATGGTAGATAGAAAATCGACAGGGGGAGGTTAAGAATAGTATAGGAAATGTAGAAGCCAAAGAACTTATCTGTATGACCCATGGACATGAACTAAAGGGGGGGGAATATGGGTGGGAGGGGGTGTGCAGGGCGGAGGGGAATAGAGGGGGGAAAATGGGACAACTAATAGCATAATCAATAAAATATATTATTAAAAAATCAAAAAAAAGAGAAATCAAACCCATGTGGCTTTCAAGTTAGCTGCTCAGAAATGATGGCAGCCTTCTCTCGTGAGAACCAGTAGCACCTGCCTCAGACATGACAGATGCGATTCTCCATGTTTAGAAGGTGAAACAATCAGAGCGTCTATAGTACAGAGCTGCCCATCCCTGCCTCCGGAGACTGTGACGTGACATGTCTGAAAAAGGACCTGAGTCTCTGCTTCTTCATAAGAGCCCAGGTGCTTCTGACAGAGGTGATCTAGACTCCACACTCTGGAAAGCATCTGCATCTGAGGGAGCCAGCACTTCTGAATTTTGCAAAAGTAGGAAGAGATTAGACCTGCCTTCAACTTCCCAGAAGTTCTTTCTGGGTTCCCAGTATGATTGAACAATGATTGTAAAATTGGCATATAAATAGAACATCCCTTAATTTAACATATGACTGTAATCATTATACCTGCGTTTCTGGGGTACCCACCTTGCTGCTGATTATACACAAGGTCAAGAATGCCTGTGCTCCAAACTGAATGTCTTGGAGCCACCCCTCAAAATTCAGGTGTGAAACCCTAATGCCCAAAATGACGGTATTGGGAAGTGGGCCTGAGAGAGGCGATTAGGCCATGAGGGGAGAGTTCTAATGGTAGATTAGTGCACTTGTAAGAGAGACCCCAGAGTTCTCCCTAGTCCCTTCGGCCCTGTGAGGACACGGTGGGAAGGAAGATAGCTGTCTCTCCAGACACCAGATCTGCAGAGGTCTTGCTCTTGTATTCCCCAGCCTTCAGAACTATGGGAAATAAATGTTTGTTGTTTATAAGCAACCCAGTCTATGGTATGTTCTAATAGCCAGAAGGGATGAGGGCACCGTCTGACTCTCCTTTCGAATAGGGCGGAAACCCACAGCATCTGAGGTCAGAGCTGATTGGTAGTACCAACGTAACCCTGAATCATCCAGCTGGGCCTTGGGTTTGTCAAACAACTTGAACTATTTTTCAAACCTTTTGGATTCAGTAAAGCTAAAAACTCATTTTGCCAAGCACTTTCACCCATAATTTTTAAACCCATGTGTATTTTAAGAGAAATTTAATCCATATGTTTCTGATTCATTTATACTTAAATCCAAACTGTTGTTTTGTAAGAGCTATTTGATGTCCAAGGTTTTCTGAGCTTTGTAAACCTCTTTTCTTAGAAACAGAAGACTGTGTTTTGCCAGAGGTTTGACTCCTTGTTGAAATGCCAAAACCAGGAGGTTTCAGTGGGTTCCACATTCACCACAGAAAGCTTCCTCTTTCCATAAACACAATGAGGCCAAACCCCAGAGGACCAGCTGACACGCCTCGCTTTATCGTGACAATCGGGTTCTCATCCACCCAGGTTGTCGGGGCTTCTGGAGGGGTGGGGGTTCTGCTTCGTGTTGATGAAGTTTCTGTAACCTTGGGGACTGCTCTCTCTGAGCTGTCTCATTGCCAGGCAAGTCCAAATATGCAGACTTTGGAAACTTAAAACATATATTCAGACAGGAAAGCAAGCTGTTTACATTTCCAGAGGGGCTCGATTCTTTTCACGAGGTGTCATTCTGTCTTTCCATCTTTAACCTCTTAATCAGTAACAGAAATATATTTAGCAAAGAACAGTAACTGCTGACTCCTCTACAATGTTTTTTATAATTTTTATTTACAAAAGAAATACAGCCTCTCAACAACTGCAAAGTATGAAACGGAATGACTCAATAAATATGCGTTTTCAAAATCATTCCCACTCAATGATTGGAAGTGATCATTTAGCAGCCTTCCAGAAAATGTAGTGCTTGAAAATCATTTAATAATCAGCTTCACGGGCCTTATAACACACATCGCATTACGTGCAGCATGAACAGTGGGGCAAAAATGCATCTTCAAGTGAGTAAGGACAGAATTTTCTTCCGGCGATGTGTTAATTATTTTTCAAAGCACTGATAAAATATGCCATAAAGTGTTACCCAGGTTCTAAACTTTGGGTTTATAGAACATCCTGCTTCTCATTTTTAAGACATTTCACAAGGAAAAAAAAAAAACAACCAAGGTCACTTAACTTGCGGTTTGGAGTCCTACAGGTTTTTCAATTTTTCTTCCCTCTTTGGCTGAACTTTGTGATAAAAATGAGACATTGGAGATTGTGAAACCTGAATGGCTTTTGTCCTTGAGTTTTGCATCTTAGTTCCCCTTGTGACCTCGACTTCCCAAAAGCTCGATGGATACCGTTAAGGTTTCAACCAATTTTAAGCATTTAGCTTTATGATTTTTCTTTAATTGCTTGTGTAACCTACAGCTTTCCACTATTCATTAAGATGGTTTTGCAAATGACTTAAGGCCTGTTGCTTTGGCCAGTAAAAACCAGGCCTATTATTCCACCTATAATTGAACAATAATTACAATGTTGACTATCTTTTGTTGGGCTTGCTTAATAAAGCCCTAAGTAGTTTAGGGGGATTTATAGCTTCCAGGATTTGAACAAGAGGTCATAGAGTTCTTTACTTTTTTTTTGCCAGCTGACCCTTTGTTTGAGTTTAAATTAACCCTATTTGTGCTGCTTTTTATATCTGCTCTCAAAAATCAGGCCTGCACACTACATTATATAGATCTCTACAGTCGTCCTACTACTAATTTTTATTTTTATTTAAAATATTAGTTAAATGTCCAGATGATTTAAAGATCTCACTCACTGGCGTTAATCACTGCAAACACAAGAATATAAATGACAAAACCTATCAGCCACATACTTTAATGAATATTCAACTGCTTCCCGCAAGCTCTCAGAGATATTGGTTGCTGCAGACAAGGCCTTTTTTCTGTGCACCTTTATGATGCTTTTAAATAAGGCTATAACTGACCTTTTTTTAAAAAACATGAACACATTCATAATAATCATTAAATCTGGTAATTACAAGCCAAGGCTAAATGTTTTCTTTAAAAAATCTCTTACCTGCTTAGTCCATGGAGCAGGGAGAGAGGACAGAGGGAATTATGCTATTGTTTTTGTTGTTTTTGCAATTAGCTCCAGGATTACTACCCCCCCCCCCTCTGGCGTTTTGAACGTCTGCCAGGTCCCTGGTTTTTTAGAGATAAAGGGAACTTGGTCTGTGTTGTCCAGGTGTTCAAGGTCAAGACGAGAAGACTGAATTATCCTTTCTGCACCACGTATTTCCTGACACCTCAATCAGAGTGTTTTTGTTATATCACATAGCTCCGTCCTCCTGGGACGCGGCTTCATAAATGACTCTGGCTCTTTGTAGAGGAAAGAGCGATGTTTCGTCTCGTTGATGTCTCGCACGATCTGTGGCTCTTCCCTGACTGAACAGTCCCACTTCCTGGTGGAGGGCGGCATTTGTTTAGGTGCCTAGGTCTAGCGTGTCATCAACAGTCACCTCCTGCATGGCGGTCACAACGTTGTATTCACGGCAATGAATGTCCAATAGTCTGAGCCATGGGATGATGTCTGCTCAGATGGCTTCCCACTCACATGTTTCCCACGGACGGTGTGAGAGAAAACGCACTATAGCCGGAAGGGTTCTAGACTTGTAATCAGGTGTTTTCGCATCAGTTTCACTCATCGTAGGTACTGAGAAAATTACCATCTCCAAAAGCGTCCTTCTCTGTCAAATGGGAATGATAACGTCCATTTGGGGTACGGATGATGCGAGATTAATCTGGGTGAAAGCTCAAGGCACAGTACCCAGCCCACAGAAAGCAATCATTAACTATCGATTGGATCCAAACAGGAAAGCATTCACTGGTCCTCTGATTAACTAGCCAGGGTCCCGTATTCAGTTGTTGCCTGGAAAATCAAAAGGAGCACCCTGGAATTCCTGCTCTTGAAGACCTAAGGGGTGTGCTGCAGTCTAGGAATTAGACAGTTTCTGCATCCTTCTGTCTCTGTCACAACGACCATAGATTTATCTCTGTAAAACCAGGTACATGGCCAATGTTCAATATGTTTACGGATGAATCCTGGAATTGTAAAAACCATAACAAAACTCCCTATGTCCTCCATCCTGCTGGCCTAGATAAATGTAGAGGACTATTGTCAATCGGGATAAAGAACTAGCTGCCGACAATTCATTTGCATTTGCTCTCTGTCAATCAACAGATGAGAAGGTTCCAGCACTCTCATACAGGCTATAGAAAATAAATTATTCTAATTCCCTGGGAATAAAAAGGTTTATTATTTTTGTTCTGTGGAAGAGTTGTACTGATTCTCCTATTTATTGTCTAGATAAGATCCACTTAAACAATTCTCTTTCTGTGTCTACATTTCTCATTTGATAAGGAACAGGTTAGACCAAATCATTTCAAAAATCCCTTCTAATTCCAGCATTCTATTTTCTATGACTCTAGCTACTAGCTTTTGAAAGGAGTAATCCTCCCAAGACAGGTGACTGGAGAAGACAGCATTTTATTTTAAAAGTTGAGAATAGCTACAGAGTTGGCGTCAGGGCTCTGAAAAATAAGTATCCAACTTGCAACATGGGATTTTAAATCCTTTTCATCCTCCTGTTTGAATTGTGGGCAATCACAACTGGTGTGGAGCACTTTTATCTGTTTGGTTATACATCTCACACCCACGCCTGTTATGAGAGTTTTTCATATCAAAGTGCAGCCCGGGACTGCAACTTACATGTGACCTGGACAAAATGTTCAACTTTTAAAACCTCAGGGGGGGTTTGTCTCTATAAAATACAGCCAATAATACTTACCTAATAAAAATTTTAAGCCTTTATCATGGTACCTAACAAGAATCCACTACATAGTTTTTACATTTTAATTAAGAAGTTAAATATCTACTTATATTTCAGCATAGAGTTATTGACTTCAAACATATTCACTCCAATATTTAACAAGCCTACCTTGTAGTGTTAGAAGAGAGTCCATGAACTAACTAGTATTTATTTGTTCAATAGCAAATTAGTGGCACAGGCAACACAGGTAAAAAAGTTCATGTAGGTAACATCACTGTTAGGAGAAGTCTCTGGATCAACTGCAAGTACACCAGGTGATGCAAATTGCTCCAGTTACAGAATGACAGAGTTATTGCATCGGCCAAAGAAGTGTTTTCAGAGAATATAGAGCAACGCCCTTTGGACATGCATGCTTGTGCACACACGAAAGAAAGCTTTTTAAGGATAAGTTATGGAAACCACGGACCACAATGCCTGATCTGTCATCAAGGGGATAGTAACAGTCACTTCCGCAGCCACATACTTGTAGCCCATCAGGCAAATCAAGTCCACAGACATTTTCTTTAGCCACTTTTATTATTTTATTTTATTTTATTTTATTTTTTTTTATTGTTATTCAATTACAGTTCTCTGCATTTTCTCCCCATCCCTCCACCCCACCCCAGCCAATCTCACCTCTCTCTCCCACCTCTACCCTCCCCCTTGATTTTGTCCATGTGTCCTTTATAGTAGCTCCTGTAAACCCCTCTCCCCACTATCCCCTCCCCACTGGCTATTTTTACACTGTTCTTAATTTCAATGTCTCTGGTTATATTTTGTTTGCTTTTTTCTTCTGTTGATTATGTTCCAGTTATTTTTTTATTTTATTTTACCTAACACATGAGCCAGCTTTTAAAAAGTAGAGTATAGCATCATTCAAAAAAAAAAATCCCTGGGTCTCTGGTTTCTTTTGAAAAACAAAAATCCTGAAGATTTGTTATAACTGAGCCAGTGTTTCCTTAACACAAATCTATGGGGACAGAATAGTTGCTGCTGCTTCCTTTAAACTTGACCTCAATCACGAAGGTCTCCATCAACTCGGGGCTTTCAGATGTACTTACACCCGGTGCGTGCACTGGCTACCACTTTGCAGACGTTGGCGTTTGCGACCCCGCATCCCTGGGAGAAGGCTCCATGTGCTCCAGTCTCTTGAGGGAGGAGAGATGCCACCTGGCAGGACCCATCAAGGGAACGCCTGGACCAGGCTGGAGGGTGAGTGATTGGGCGGGCGTGTGTTGCAGGAAAAAACCAGTAAAAGGCATTTTGCTTCTGTTGTCTCTCTTCCCCTCGAATCCCTTTTCAGAGTAGATGGATGAGACTGCTTAGGATGTTTCTAAGCACTTTACATTTTGAAGGTGGACTAGTGAAAAGGGGAAGCATGCCTTCTTACTGTGATTTTAGTCCAGCTCACTGCAAGCAGTTAGAAATTCAGGGCAGAAGTCCTAGCGAGGAAACCTGAGTAGACATTCAGAGAGAATGTACTTAGGAATCTCTTTGAAATCCAATTGGAGTAAAAAGTAGAATCGGCTGCAAAGCAAGGAGCAAGACATCAGCTCCAAATCCCTCTCCTGGATTGGCTATACTTCAGGGGCATGTAGGGTTCCTATAGCCTAAGTAATGATGGGCAACCCCATTTTACTCGGTAACCTTGGAGAACATACTTATATATGTGGCCCAAATGTATAGAAAATTCCGTGGAACTTTCAAAGTATGCAATAGCAATCCAGAGCTGTCAGCAAAAGATACAACAGCAAGAGGAATTCCACAATGAACCACGAAAGAGAGGACTAGCAGTAAAAGCAAAAGTTCAGACCCAGCAGTAAGCCATCAGGCTGGTGTTGATATGTGTATTCTTGGGAGGAGGAAGGAAAACTACATGAAGCCAGCACTTAGTGAACAGACAAGAGTGAGGCTGGACCATTAGGCTGTCACAGCCTGTGCCAGGATCCTGGTTTGATACACAAGAAATCTGAGGAGGGACCATTTAAGTGAATTCTCCATGGAAACCCCTACAGGGACCTGGTGTGGCAGGCGCCAAAGCCCAGGGCTCCTCTCACAATTCTGATGCTCAGTCTTTCTTTCTTTAATAAAATAAGGACCAAAGAAAAAATGTCCCCAAGAAACAACTATCAAGAAAAGAAACTCCATGTGGTCATGTGTGTGCTGCTTTTGTTCTGAGAAAGTGAATATGTAAAAGTTGCCTCTGCACCACGACGTGCTCGTGGGTGCAAGGGCTCAGTCACAGCGCATCAGTGACTCGCGTCTACCCAGGATGCCCGGCAGCCTGGCACAGAAGTGGGCACACGGGCCATGCGCATTCCAACCGTGCGGCACAAAAGTCCCCTTTCCTGGCGCCACAAGCACTGGGCTCTCGGTGCAGGACCTCCACCTTTGAAACCACCGACGGGTTTCCAATTTTGTGTGTTTAGTTTCTTCCTGGGAAGACTGAGAAAATAGGGGGTCATTTTGGAATTTTCTGTGAAATGTGGCTGAAAGAACTTCCTCTTCTCCGTGGAATGTTCCGCCATGAAGTGGCCTCCTATTAATGGGTGGCACATTCCGTTCCTCTCCTTCACCTGGCTGATAGGGGGCAAGTCCTTTTTAAGTCTGGACAAAGCTAATTACACGACTTCATTGACAATGCTAAAAATGTTGACGTTGACGTCCATGGCATATGTTACTATAAAAACGAATACACCTCCAAATTCCTCTTTTTTAGATACACAAAAAGTTCTTAAAATGTTCTATAGCTTAACATACTATCAAACACATTCTCAAATATTTCCATAAATACATTAAAAACCATTGCTTTAGAGCAACACACTGTACGTTTTAAAAGTCCAAGCCGCCTGGATTTCTCCCCACCTATTATTTCCACTGTGTACACTCTGATTTCCCAAGGAACGCGTGCTCGGAGCCTCTGCTGCCAGCAGGGACAACATCAGGAGGAACTGCCACTGGTACACAGCTACTGATTCTTGGAATACATTGGTCCGAAGTCGGTGCTGGCTTATTTTCTTCTTTAAAAAATCAAAGAGCCGTCACAGCAGCAACTGTACTATCAATAGAAAATCCAGACTGCAGTTTTTATATACTGTTGTGGGTACAGTTTCAGAGGTAACTTCAAAAAAATTTTTTTTGAATAATTTAGAAAAAAAATGTTGAGATTGTAATATTCTGGTTCCACAGTTTTAGATAATATATAACTTCAGTTCCACTTAAATTATTTTCCTTTCAGGTCTCAATTAAATCATTATATAATATTTGTATAACTTGGATTTAAAATATATATAGGAGGTAATTTCAGACATTAAATAAAATTCAAGTTTTATATGTTAGTTCAATTTGGTTACAGTTGCTGCTTTCTAAAAATGTTAAGTGCTGTACAGTTATATTTTCTATAAAATACTTCTAAAATGAGAAGCAGATCTATATTTTCTTTTCAGTGCACTTGTGCTCTTTCCTGCCTCCTGCTCTCACTGGAATGTTTCTGTTATCCTCAGTGATAGGCAACAGCTGTACCTCCTCCCAGAGCTGATTAGCAGCTGTGAAATGCTACTGTCCCAAGTAGAAGCATTTGCTGGTGACGGATGAGACGTAATTGCTGTGATAATGAAATTACTTCACAGGCCTCATCGAGCCTTCCGTCCACATTTACTGGAACCTACTGTTTGCAAAGTGTGATTTCACCACACTAGCAAAACTTACTGTAACTGAAGAGACAGAACCTAGGTGCTAAGTTACTTTTATTGCATACCAATGGGGACAAATTAATGCCATATAAATGAAGTGTTTAGGTCTAAAGTGTAGCCAAATAGAATGGTAAAATAGTCCAGAGTGGGGAAATGAGACTTCCATCTGGACCTAAGGAAGGAACTGGGGTGAACCAGCAACATGTGGGGATTAATTAGCTTTGATAAGGTGGTGTAGGGAATATCAACAATAAATCTGAGGAATTATAATAAAGCACACTGGTACTATATCTTGTTAGACATCTACCAACCAAGGGGAAGGATGCATTCCAATAAGTTACTTCTTGAACAGGAAAAAAAATGTCTTAACAGAAACAGAAACACTGAAGCATGATATCAAATGAAAGGAGGTTGAACCATGAAACAATAACATTAAAAAATAATTGAAGTCACAGCTAACATGATCTCCAATGGAAAAGACTGAAAGCTTTTCCTCTAAGATCAGGACAAGGCAAGGATGCTCACCTTTGCCACTTTTAGTCAACAAAGCAGTAGAAGTCCTAGCCAGAGCAATTAGTCAAGAAAAAGAAATAAAAGTCATCCAAATTGAAAATGAAGAAGTAAAATGTTCTCTATGCCAGTCTGACATAATCTAAGGTACAGAAAACTAAAAATTCTTCATGTAAAAAAATGTTAGAACTAAAGAACAAATTAAGCAAGGTTGAAGCATACAAAAATCAATGCACAAAAGTCATCTGCATTTCTACACACTAACAATGAGTAATCCGAAACTTAAGAAAACAATTCCATTTATAATAGCATCCAAAAAATAAAGTATTCAGGAATAAACTCAATCAAGGAGGTGCTTTCACTTGTACACTGATAACTACAAGGCATTGCTAAAAATATTTAAAAAGATATAAATACATAGAAAGAAATCCTGTATTTATGAGTTGGAATATTTAATGTTGTAAAGATGTCTATACTACATAAAACAATTTACAGATTCAATGTTATCCCTATCAAAATTCCAATGACTTTTTTTCAGAAATAGAAAAATCCATGCTAAAATTAATATGGAATCTCAAGGGACCATAAATAGCCAAATAATCTTGTCAAGAAAGAACAAAGTTGAAGTTCTTATACTTCTCAATTTCAAACTTGCCACAAAGCTACAGTAGTCAAAACAATGTGGTGTTGGCAGAAAGGTGAGGCAATAAAACTAAACAGAAAGAGCCCAGATAACCCTCATTTACGTGGTCAAATGATTTTCAAAAAGGGTGCCAAGACCATTCCATGGTAAAGGAGAATCTTTGCACCAAAGATGGTGGGAAACCGGATATTCACAGGTGAAAGAAAGAAGTTGCACCCAAACTGTATACCATATATAAAAATTGACTCGAAATGGTTAAAGACCTAAACATTAGGATGAAAACTATAAAATTTCTGAGAAGAACACAGGGGAAAAGCTAAATAACTCTGGATCCGGCAGTGATCTTTGGATATGACACCAAAAGCCTTGACAACAACAACAACAACAAAAAACCCTACATACACTTGACTTCGTCAAAACTAAAAACATTTGTGCATTAAAGGACACTTTAACAGAGTGAAACGGCAATCCATGGAATGGGGGAGAATATTTTCAAATCATATATCTGATAAGGGGTAAATACACAGACTATATGAACTCTTACAACTGAACAATTAAAAAAAATATTTAAAAACGGCCAAGGAACTTGAGAACACATTTCTTCACAAAAAGATATACAAATGGACAATAAACACACGAAAAGATGCTCTACATTACTAATCATTAAGGAGATACCACTTCATTCACACCCATTATATGTCTATTACAAAAGCAGCAAGAAACCAAAATGTAAGCGTTGGCAAAAACTCAAGCAAACTGGAACTTTGTGCATTTCTGGTGGGAATGCAAAATGCTGCTGCTGCTATGGAAAACAGCATGGAACTTCCTGAAATAATTAAAAATGGAACTACCATAAAATCCAGCAATTCCATGTTTGGGGTATATATTCAAAAGAATAGAAAACAGAGATTTGAACAGATAGGAACTTTGAATTTTAAAGGACTTTAACCTGATGATATTATGCTAAGCAAAATAAGCTAGTCACAAAAAGACAAATACCATGTGATTCCACCAGTAGGAGGTTCCTCGTGCAGTGGAATGCATGGAGACAAAAGCTGGGATGGCGGTTGCCAGGGGCTGCGGGGAGAGAGGGCCGGGGAGTTCGAGCGCTAACAGGTACAGAGCCTCAGTTTGGGAGGGTGACAAAAGTTCTGGAGGTGGATGGTGGCTACACAACAGTCGGAGGCACTTAAATCCCCTGAACTGTACATTTAAAAATGCTAAAATGGCAAATTTTATGTTATATACCTTTTTCCACAATAAAAACAATAAAATAATCAAAATGATAGAATGCAGCATCTGTAAGGAGAAAAGTAAAAGAAGTCAGGATCATTTCATTTTGATAAGAGAAAGAGACTCTTGCCATCAAATAAAGAGTTTTATTTTAGGGAAATTTGATTAGACATTGCAAATGGACAATTTAAAAAACAAAAACAAAAAACCCCTAGAGTGACATCAGTGGCTTAGAGTACATAAGACTTGCACCTCGGCACTGAGTGTCAAATGAAACTCGCGGAGCCTGGATCTGAACCTGGGAAGAAATGGCAGGGCCTCTTTACCTTGTGCCTGTTGCTTCCTTGGGAAAGCACAGAAGAGGACTCCCAGGGTCCCACAGCTCCAGGTGAAGGAATGATGGGGCTAGAGAAGGGCATGATCTTTAGGGCGAGCCAAGCAAGGGTCAAGCCAAGTAACGAGACCTAGAGAAGGGCTCGCAGTCACTGATTGTGGGGAGAGGTCAGTGGGGGAGGGGCTGCTGAACAACATCCCACAGAAACCACACACCATTGGTAAGGAGACCAAAAGTGCTAACTGAAACAAAGTTGAGAGGAGAGATATAAGACTAACCTGCACCCAATCAGAAAATAAGATTTCTGCCTCCTTTTTCCCCATCCACATCTCCCTCGAGAGAGAATCTACACCTTAAATGGGAGGAGAAGAAGAGGGAGAGGGAGAGGGAGGAAATAAGTCCCAGCCAAGTATGACCCCTCTCTTCTGAGGCCCCTTAGCCACAACCTCAATGAAATCATTCAACATGTTAATATACAGTAAAAAGGAGATGGGGGAGGCCGATGTTAGGGGAGAGAAGAGTTGAAATAAACTTGTTTTTAAGAGAGAGAGAATGGTGCATCATAACGAAGACTACGACAGTAGATACAATATGAGCCATGCTGCCTGGTTGAAGTCCCAGCCTGCCACTTAGCAGCTATGAGATCATGAGCAATTTAGTTATTATTTTGGTATGTCGGTTTCTTCATTTTAAAAATGGAGGTAATACTAGCACCCACCTCATAAAGTTGGGGTGAGAATGAGGTTAATGTATGTAAAGTGGGAGGCATGAAGTAGGTGTAGAGAAGTATCAGCTACTACATCATACCCCATTTTTAGCCAGTTACGTTTGACTAAGTTCGAAGTTCAATCCTATACTCAAAAAGAACTGAACCGAATTCTTCATACACTAACTTTTGAGAGAGAAAAAAATCCCACAAACTATAAGACCTCTCACTAATACACATTGGTTTTATACCAATTGATCCCATAAGTTGAGTTCTTATTGTACTACAGTTATTGACCTGAACTAATTGACCTGTACTAATGAGAAAATGGATTAGAAGTTTTCATTATTTTAAAGACATCGGGCTTCTTCCACAAAAGGCCGATCATTACTGTAAAATATCAGACAAAAACCATAGCTAATAATGCACACACATTCCTACTTGTATGCACCTCCAGGTCAGATAACCTTTACTGATTTACTGCAATATTTCAATAACTATTTTGAAACTATGGAATGAAACTATTTTTATTAATATCTTAAAATCTTATGAGAGGATAATTAAAAATTTATTCCCATTAGGTGATATTTAACACTTCTTTTATCTTTCCTTCTGATTTGTTAGTTGTCCTTGAAATAGAAGGGGTACCAGCTATATTGCAAAAGCAGAAATTTGCTTCATTTCAGACTGCAGGACAAAACACAATGTAAAAAATATGTTACTACCCAACCTTGTCTCGGGTTTACAAGCTGCAAGTGTTAAACTCCAGACTTAAGAGAGCAGGCTATGGCTGACAAGACACAGCTCAGACGACAAGTGTGAGCGTGTGTCAGTTTGGGGAACGTCAAGCAGCCGCCTGATGGTGTGATTCCCATTCATTAGACTATTCAAGGACAGAGAAAAATTCCAGCGACCCTGAGTTTATTTAGTTACAGAACTTTTTCGTGAACTTCGGTTCATGTTAAAGCCTGTGAACGGCAGGAGGAAACAGACTTCTGCCACTGAGGACCGGGGATGCCTCGTGACATTAATGAGATGCAGATCCCAGGGCAAACCACTGTGGTCTTCCTTTTCTGCACCCCACCGGGCAAGTACGGTCAGGCTTTGCACCTCCAAGGGCTTCCCTCCTCCTCCATCTCTGATTGGCCACAGGGGTAGGGGAAAGGGAAAATAAGAGTAGAAGCTACCAGAAATTACTGTTCTAATTTAGCATTAGCAGGAATTTGTAAACCACCGCTAAGCAGATAAAGCTAAGAGCTACTAACTACAAACATAACCGAACAATAACCTCTGTGACTGTTGAATGGAGACCCTGATTAGAAACATAGAAACCAGGGAGCAGTAACGCATTCAGACGGAAAGGCTAACCGGGCTTGCACACAAAATAAGCATTTTGTCAAGAAAAGAGAAGCAATCCGGTTTAGAAGGAGGGTCAAAACAGCAGTTTGAAAATTGGCTGGCAAGTACTGACCCTGCATCATTACCCTGAAGTTAACGAATTAACCGACTGGAATACAGACATAACATTTAGAGACACTCGTCTACTTTAACTTCAAGTGATTTTTATACAGGTATACACAGATTTCTGTTTTCTTTTTCAGAATGTAGTTTGTTTACAACTGCATGAGTCACGAAGGAATTTTTCTGTGAGTATCGGATCTCACTGTGCACAGTCAGCTCACAGTAACCTATTTTGCATATGTACTTGTTTCCAAATGCATTGCCCCTGCATTCGAAGAGTGGGTTAAAGTGCATCAGCAACACCTTAGAGGAAACAGGTATTACAGATACCATTTTCTACTTCAGGACTTATAAATGTCATCACTGACACAAAAAGGACACACAATGGAGAGAACAGTCTGCTTAAAGTGTCCCTTACATTTCCCGGATACAACTGTTTCCTTATATTTACATATTTTTAAATCATATTTTATTGATTATGCTATTACAGTTGCCCCAATTGTCCCCCCCCTTCTCACTCATTCAGTACTGTCCACTCCCTCAGGCAATCCCACCCCATTGTTCATGTCCATGGGTCATATGTGTAAGTTCTTTGGCTGCTCCATTTCCTATACTGTACTTTACATCCCCATGGCTACTCTGTAACTACTGATTTGTACTTCTTAACTCCCTCATCTCTTCATCCATTCTCCTTCACATCCCCCTCCCATCTGGCAACCGTCAAAATGCTCTCCATATCCATGATTCTGTCTCTGTTCTTCTTATTTGCTTAGTTTGTTTTTTAGATTCAATTGTTGATAGATATGTAATTATTGCCATTTTATTGCTTGCAGTTTTGATCTTCTTTTTCTTAAATAAGTCCCTTTAACATTTCATATAATAATGGTTTGGTGATGGTGAATTCCTTCAGTTTTTTTCTTGTCTGGGAAGCTCATTATCCACCCTTTCGATTTTAAATGATAGCTTTGCTGGTTAGAGCAATCTTGGCTGTAGGTCAGGACTTTGAATATTTCTTGACAACCCCTTCTAGCTGCAAAGTTTCTTTTGAGAAATCAGCTGACAGTCTTATGGAAACTCCCCTGTAAGTAACTAACTGCTTTTCTCTTGCTGTGTTTAAGGTTCTCTCTTTATCTTTAAATTTGGTATTTTAATGAACTGGGTTTTTTACATTTAATATTTTGTTACCCAAAGGTTTATTTGATTTGGAAAGTAATGTACAATCTCACTTTTTCAGGTGATATTTAAAGTCAATGCTAAGGGCATTATGTATTTCATTGAGCTATATATTAGGATAGCCACTAGCCATGTGTTGCTGGAATTTAAATAAATTAAAATGAATAAAATGAAAAATTCAGCTCCTCAGTGGAACTAGCCACACTTCAAGTCTCAGAAGCCACATGTGACTAGTGTCTAGTGCTGGGGGGCATGCAGACCTAGAGCCCTTCTGTCACTTTGAAAAGCTCCATCGAACAGCGTTGTAAGTCAATGCAGTTTAGAGAACTATGTTTTTAGAGAAGATATCATTTCAATAAGTGGAAAAGCACAGTCCCTCATTTTTGTCATTATTTTCTAAGAGTTTTCTAAGTAATAAGTATTTCTAGAAAAGACTATTTGCCATATTAAGGTGTAGCTTCTTATCCATGTAGCTTCCCCATGGTATATGTTATTGTCCAAAAATTAAAATTTAAAGTAATCAATTCATGTAAAATGACATCCAGTGAAGTGGTAAAATAATACTTAAATTCAACAATGCAACAAAAATTAAAAATTTTTAGCCAGATTATTCTACAGTGTAATATGTTTATAATAATCAGATTAAATTAGAATAGTCATAAATATGCCCAGTACACAAAATAGCAGCAGCTGTTAACTAATCACGTGATTTTTTGATGTTATAGAAAAATTTAATATGCACCCAAATCATTGGTTTAAGTATGTCAACTTTTTTTTAATATCAGTGCTACTTTGGTAGCAAATATTTCAAAATACTAATTATTTCACTGTGTTCTCATATAGAAAAAGCCAGAGATACACTAGTCCATTTGATCTCTAAGAATTAAGAGTGTTCACTATTACCCACAATAGTATCAGCAGTGCCACACTTGACTAAGCTTAAACCCCCACAGTCTCATGCATGATATCAGCCAGTGCAACTTGTATGTGTCAGAAGATCTGATTTCTCTCTCAAGATCGCCCTACTGAGAGAAAATACGTACATAAGATAATATGTATACATATGCACATAAAACAGAGTTTTCACGAACACTGTCTAAAGAAAACCCTCTTTCTCTGAGCAGCGCGGCAGCATTTCCAGCGAAGCTTGCCCGGAAGGTCCGAGGAGCTGGTCTGCTGCCTGTAACCTAGCACCTTTGCACTGCGCAGTAGAAGGCACAGATCACTGCGCGGTTTCCGATGGTACCCGCTAATGAACCAAGGTGGGTTTCCCTAGCGTGACACCAGTTTATCTAGTTTACTAGCTTCGTAGTCTAAAAATTTATTATTCTCTCCTGCCTGCAAGCATTTTCATGACTTTCCTTTCTTTTGAAAAACGTCCCATTTGTTGTGCTATGTAGGAAATAGTCCATTAAATAGCCACTTAATTGCTGGAACTAGCTCCTTCAATCATGAATCAATTTCCTTTAAATGTATTTCTTTAAGGAAATTAGAGGACCTTATCATGCAGGCCTATGTCAGTTTTCATTAGAAGCTTTCATCAATTAATGAATAAATACTTCGTAGCACTCAGCTGAGGAGAACAAGACACCATGTATTTCAATTGTGTTTAAATATGAAACCAGTCTTAGCATTACTTATAATATGTATTCTTACTTATATACTATTTCTTTCAAATAGTACATTTAAAGTTATCTGTTAATAGCTTTATTAAGTACTTGGAGCGACTCAAATAGTAAAAGTTTAATAACATGATACAAACATTACTTTCTCTGGATCCAAACACACGGTCAGGCCACACAAGTTACCTGCTGGTTATGCAGCAGTCTTGTAAGAAATCGCAGACTCGCAGCCACACTCACAACCTGTCTGATGTTTTTGCTATGCCTGAGTTGCCTTTTCTTTTTTCTTTTCTTTTTTTTTTTTTTTGTAATTTACCATGTGTGGTCTGCCTGGACTACGGCTAATTGGAATGGACATGGGAAATAACTCAAAGCAACTGTCTTGCCGGGAGGCTGTGAGGTAGAGGCTGACCAACTTGTAGATCTACTCTGGAGGCAACTGGCCTAGCCAATCAGAACTTCTTTTTTCCCTTTTACGGAAGAGACAAAGAAAGACACAGTGGTGAGTTGGCAACAGAGTGAACAGAGAGATGAAGAAGTGGCCCAGCGCTTGCACGATAGTGAACAGAGTTGCCCCTGAGGTCATCAGACCTGCTAAACTTTGAAAGCTATTTTTTAAAAAACTAAATGGCAAAGAAAAAGGTTACAGTTGTCTGTGATGTCTCATTGATACATAAGAGACATTTTCCCCTGTCTCACCTTGCTCTTTTTTCAACACACCCTCCATTTGCTGAGTGAGGGAAACTGAATTAATTCTCACATCCTGAAAAAACATCATACAACACATAGGGTATCTCATGCTAGTCCATTGGATGTCAATATTTTCATTGATTAAAACTGGTTTTTTTATAACTGTGTGAGGTGATGGATATTAACTAGACTTACTGTGGAGATCATTTTGCAGTGCACACAAATAGACAAGAATCATTGTTATACACCTGGGGCTAATACAATGTCAATTATATCTCAGTGTTCAAAAAAAAATTAATTGCTTCAATTAATGGTGAAAAACCTTCAGCAGAAGCAAAGGTATAATATAAAGCGTTAAATTCTTGCAAGTGTGATAATCATACAAACTGGCTGATGCATTGTCTTTCTTTCCCCTTTGGATGCAGAGGAAATTGGAAAGTGAAGAGTATAGTTGTCTGTAGATAAGTCCATCTCTCCTTGTGATTATGTCCATAGATTAATGTGCCTCCCGAGCCCATCACATATTGCATTTAATAAAAAGCAGCATCAGAATGAGCTCAACCAGACAGAAGTAAAAGAAAAGAAGAGATTTCTTTTTTTTTTCCCCACCACCTTGTGTCGTTTCTGGAGGAAAAAATTTTTATTATAGTTTGAGATCCCTCCTCAAACAACTTGGACAATTTTGTCCAGTCAGTTGTTTCTTTCTTTTAAATTCAGAACATGGAGGAAATACCAGTAGTCCTTCCTGATTAGCTCAAACTGTGTAGTTTATGACGACCGAGGGGGGGGTCAGTCCATTTGTCTTCGTCCACGACGCACAACTGCAGCTCTGACTCCGGCCTGTCCTTGGAGAGCACAGAACTGCTTTGAACCCTCATTAGAATGTGTTTTCCTTCACCCCAATAAAAATAGCTGAACTCTTCACTTAGACACACCTTACAAAACAGTAATGACTCTAGATAAAATCATTCCTCACACTTCCATAATTAGTTTGAGGCTTGGGTGCAGAAGGGGAGAAAGGTCCAGTGTTAAATGCTGGAAGACTTCCGCAGTTTTATATGTCACATCAGAAAAGGAGGAACTCCTACATAAGGCCATTTCTCATGGTTTTCATTATCGCGCAGAGTTAATCAAAAACAGGTCAACCCCAGGCAAATATCACCCTGGGATAAAAGTATTAAAGAGGAATAAAACAACTTAGTCACTTGGACACTAATTAACCTTGAGAATGCCCAAAGCAACAGAAAATTCGACGTATTTATCTGTGAGATATTTTCACCTAAAGCCCAGTGAACGCAGAGCTGACAATACATGCATTAGACATGATACGCCCAATGCTGTGGTTTATCACAACCAAATTGGCCAATGCCTGTCCTCTGTCCTTTGGTCACCTGAAGAATTTTAAATCTGTACGCGCGTCCTTGAATTCATGGCGCATTTATTTGATCAGGAGAGACCGCGTGCTGAAATGCTGCAGTGCTGTCGCTGAAGAGCATCAAGAGCTGAAGCACGGCGTACAGTATGCGATCCAGATGGCGAATTCTCAAGGCACAGGACCAGGAAAGAACATTTCCTGAAGAGTTGTTTGGGTTTCCCGGTCAGGCAGCTTCCTAGCTTGCTTTCACCTTTCAGCACTTGCCAGGATTGAAATGCAAAGAAAGCAATTAGGATAGCTGAGACATCGGGTTTGTGACAGGACCGCTGCTCTTTTAAAAACATCTACGTTCCTGCTAAAGCAGCCCCGGCCATTTAACTTCTTGAGCTGCACTAATTAATAATGAACAGAGTACATTTAGGTAGCTTTAGTGGCCTCACCTCCTACTGCATGCAAGCTCATACACACCTATATTATTTACATACAAAGCACATCTCTGCTACCTAAAATGTGCAGGATGAGGAATAATCAGTGAACTAATTCGCAAAATGTGTTTACGTGTCATGTGTAAGTGATAAAACAACTGGTTAGAGTGTAGACGAATATCAAGAAAGCCAATGTAATTTCCTTAATTAAAATGTTAGACGTCTAACTATGCCACATCACATTTTAATCAAATAAAACCCCAGACCTTATTATTAAAGACAAGTACTTCAACTGCAGAATTTTAAAATAACTTAATTGTATATGGAAAATGTGGCTGGAAAATATAAACACCATTAGGACAATTTGTTTTAGGCTTTTTCTTCAGCCTGTTTCGGGAGAAAAGCCTTGCATGCATTTGAGATTAGATATTAATTTATGGCTCTCCTCAGAGTATTTCATTAAGTGTCTTTGATTATTATTCTTGCGCAATAAACAAAACTATCTTCCTTCCATATTTTTGGAAAGTTTTCTTTATGTCAGTCCAAAATACCTTTAGAAGAGGCCAAAATCTTCAGTTGCCATGAGATATTTAACACGATATCCACTTCAAGGACTCAGCAATCACGTATTCTACTTATTTGTTCTAAAGTCCTAAAATGAACCAGCAGCTTCCACTAACTTATCTGAACCAGGGTTCAAATGAACAAAATGTAAGTGGAAAATAGTTACTCGTGGTACAAAAACAACTTCAGGGTGAGCCTACTGGTAAAATATGATTTCTCAGGGACATGAAAGACACCATGTCGCTTTGGTTTGGAACTTATCTGGGTTTTGAATCAGGTTCAGCAGACTTGAGTAAGAAGTCCTTTGTAGACAACGATTATGGTTTTACTTGTTTGTCTGACTTATTTATTTATCGTTTCCAATCACCAAGGCACACACAAACATTAGTCTCAAGCCCAAAGCCCTAAAACCAGTCATTCGTTAGTTGGAGAAATTCTAATCTCATTTTATTATGTTGTCAATGAGCTGCAGAGATTCGCCTTGGCTTGTTAACATGATAGCAGACAGATGAGAAGAAATAAAAAGTACTGGCCTGTGAAAGCCAAATCAGAGAGCCAGACTGCGGGGTTTCTCGAGTTACTCAGGTGAGGCCCTCCACCCCCAGCCAGCGATCCCACCAATGGTCGGAGCGCCATAGGTTCCGTGTGGGCGATCCGAACTTTAAGACACGGTATTCACAGGGCTGCATAAATGGCTGAGAATTTGACTTTTCTTTGTAAGCTTACTATACAATAAACAAAAGACTGGTATTCGATACTAACTAAACAGAGAGAGGGGAGAGACTAACACTCGAAGAATGTATTCAAGACACAAATCTTTATGTGGCATCGGAAGAACTTCAGGGAGCTACATTTCTTAAGCACAGATTTTTTAATTGTCCTTGGTTGTAAACCTATTCCGATTTACCAAAAATCATACTCATTTACATAAACATCTAACTAGAAATTACCCCAAAACAGGCAATGCTTTCATACAGTGAAACCTCAATAAAATATAAGAAAGTTGCAGCTCTTATTACTGACTAAAGGATTTCTGAGGAAGGGTATTTGATAATACTCTTTCAAAAATATTTTCCATTTTGTTAAAACATTAGCATTGTGTTTAAGAACACTAAATTCTATAGACTAATATTTATTTTTTGTTTTCTCTTCTAGAATACTGGTAACTGCTTCTAGGCTTTATTGCCAACTTAAATGAACCTTGATTTTTAAGTTGATTTATGAAGCCAAAGATGTTTGTTCTAGTGTTCTTTTCCTCTTTTTTTTTAACATGTTACTTTATAACTTCCTTCATTTGGAACATTTTAACTTTCAAAGGAAAGTTTATTCTGAAAGTTTATCATCATTAATATTTAATTATCAGCCCTGGCTGGTGCTCAATGGATTGAGCGCTGGCCTGCAAAACAAAGGGTTGCTGGGTTTGATTCCCAGTCAGGGCACATCCCTGAGTTTAGGGCCAGGTCCCTAGTAGGGGGTGCACAAGAGGCAACCACACCTTGATGTTTCTCTCCCTCTCTTTCTCCCTCCCTTCCCCTCTCTAAAAATAAATAAACTCTTCAAAAATATATATATTTAATTATCAAATTTCAGGATTCATGTTTATTTTGTATGCCTATTTACAACTATTAGAATAAGAAAATCAGCTGTGAAACAAAGTATTGACTCGTAGTACCATCTAGTATCACAAAGAAAATGCTGTTCGGCTACTTTGCAAAATGTTGGGAAACGTACAAAGTCAGCTAATACGCTATCTCCTTGATCCATTTTCCCGGGGACACAGACAGCAGTGTGGTGATAGGGGGTGGGAAGGCAATAGTGGAGGGGGTGGAGGATGGTCTAGGGAGGAAAATGGCGATGGACAGAGACTGGACTTGGGGTGGTGAACACACAACACAGGGTACAGATCATGTGCTGCAGGCTGTGCACCTGACACCTGTGTAATTTTACTAACCAGTGTCCCCCCAATAAATTCAATAAAAAGGAAAAAATCCCCCCAAAAAGACCAAATTAGGGGTTGATCTTATCCACACTTCTCTTATGGTTTATATGCGCATATCTATTTATGGCAACTTTTGCCGTTCTCTTCACGCTGAAGATAAATAGATGTTCCTGATAGAAGTTTAGAAATCACAGAAAATTACAAAGGCAACAATCATTAGAAAGCATTTGCATTTCCTTCCAGCCTTTTTTCTCTTTATATATTCATTATATAAATGATGGCTAAATCCTGCTTTTTCACTAACCTGTTGCGGGCATTTCTCCACACCATTAAAAAGTTCTCATAAACAAACAAATAAACAAACAAAAAAGCAGACAGGAAGAATTGGGAAAAAAGCACACCAAACCTATATAGAGATAAGATGCTACATACAGGATCTAGCACAAATAACACCCCTTTTTTATGACAAAATTTTATCACAAAATCATAAGCATGTAATTCTGTAACACTCAAGCACACTACATGACATTTTAGGTGAAATGTTCAAATTAAAACTATAAATTATGACACCCCTACTATTACCCTGCCCACCACATTCACGCAGGTGTTACTTCTGCCAGACCCTGTATAATAAAAATGACACTGTTTCTCAGAAGATACTATGAAAGGAGGTAACAGTGAGGTATAAGTTCTGGTTTGCTAGCTGCCCTGTCACTGTTTCCCATCCAGTTTAAGAAAACACAATAGAGAATGCAAATAAATAACAATAATGCCAGTGTACTGAAACATGGACTATGCCCTAATTATGAAACAAAAGCAAGTCACTCACAACCTCCAGTGTTTTCCTGTGGGTAACACCCTGTGACACCTGATGAGAGATCAAGACCAGCTAGTGTTTTGGGTTATAAATTCAGAAACTTTGAGATACGCAGGCAGTAAAGATGTCACAGATTGAGTCCAGGATGAAGCTGAGGAGTTATTTCCATTATCTTTGTTAAGTGGCTTCTTACTTGTTAGCTCTGTCATGCTGGGCAAATCAGACCATTTGTCTGAGATGCAATTTTCTCATCTGTAAAATGGACAATGACTTCAAGGCCAGGCCCAACCCAGGATGACGGTGGGGACTGAATCAGTAAAAAGCACTCAGCACAGCTCTTGTCATGTAATAAACAGTCAACAAAAACATGTTGTGGTTATTAATTTTTTTACTACTCCTCTCATCTCTGGTTAGATGCATCCCAGGAACTGGGTGGGCCTCACAGGTCTGAACTCCAATTAAGCCTGACAAGAGAAGCCAGTCCCCCACCCCGAATATGGAAACACATAGCTCCTGGCTAAATGAAACTGAATAATTAGCTCTGCTCTAATAATATGGGACTATTTGTCACTGATGGAAAAAGTGATGATATTCTAACACATTTTTCTATGTAACACATACATATTAACAAATTAAATGGTATCAATCTATTTGTTTAACTGCTCCTCCAAACTTTAGATTCCAATTTAGATATCATAAATAACTGTCATAAATAACTTTTGTCACTCGTTTTAGTCTTTCCCCTAAAATATAGGTTTTGATACCAGAAAAATGAAATGCATCTCAAATGTGTAAGCCAAGCTTAAGCTAGTGTCCAAAAAGAACTATTGCTCTTACTACAATTATTACTCTTCCTCCTTTTTAACTATATTGGGAAACTGAGTTGTAGATAATGAGAAAGAAGCTTGGTGAAGTTCTATTTTAAAAAGCTTTCATTTCTCAGCTTCCAAGTGTCAAATAAGCATTGAAGCATCATGGAAGGGAAAAATTTCTGCCTTGGAGGATAGTGCCAGAGCTTAGCGTAGTGCTTTTACTTGTGTGGTTACCTTTGTTCCCTCCTCCAAATGTTCAAGCATCTGAAATATCAATAAAAACCCTTTATGTGCAAGCCAGATTAGTACTCATTTATCATACATATCCATAATTTTGATTTTTACTAGCCAAAATAAGAAGTTTTGAAGACCATGTAGGATTTTTCTTCTGGGCTGAATGAAGAGTACGAGGCCCTGAGAATACGAGGAAGGGGTGCCGCCGGCAGACAGATTCTCTGGAGCGTGAGAACCTTTGATTCCAACCCTGCCCTGCTTCCGATGGGAGTTACACAAATGGAATATAAGCAGATGAGAATGCATTTTGCCTTAATAATTGGCAGTCATTTCAAATGTGAGATTTTTCCTCTGGGCCTTTATCAGATCAGCATAAGGGTAAGCACTTGTATTTGGAAGGAAGAGACTTAAAAACTGATGCATTTAGCTTCATGAAATTCCACTTCCCTTCTAGTCTTTTTTATTTTTCACTTGCCTTCTAGTCTTAAGGTGATTGTCCAAACAGTTCAGAGAGTTCACATAATTCTCAGTAACTTTTTAAGAAAGTTGTCTAAAATGGAGGGGTAGCTGAATTTGAACTTGGTTGTCCACGACTCTATCTTCTCCCAGATTCACCATCACACCTCCAAGTAACTTTTCCTGGTAGACTGAACAATCAGCCCTGGTATTACCTGTCTCCCTCCTCCATGCTCCTGGACACAGAACTTTGAAATTGCTCCCACTAAAGACGCTGTATCTGCACACTCTGTGACTTGCTGAGCCAAGTCATATGGCTTGCTTTGGCCAATGACATGTGAGCAGAAGTGACCATTCTTTTTATATCTTGAGATTCCGATATCATCATAATAAGAGTGTACCTAACCTAAGCAACCAATCACAAAAGGATGAGAAATACACAGAGGAGAACTGAACTCAGACAACAGCTTGAGGCCAAGCCTCACTGACCCCACACTAGATACGCTCAGCCTCAGCTGACTTACAGATATGTGAGCGAAAACAGTACTTGCCACTTTTATGCCCGTGTTTTGGAATGCTTTGTTAAGCAGCACTAACTAACTTTACTCCTAGTTCCTGTTTTCTAATCATTTAACCTCTTTTTTATGTCTCCTTTAATTCCTTGTATGTTTTCTCATGTTTAAGATTGAACATTGTAATCTTTTAGAGCTGAAACAATTCAGGTCAAGCCAAAGGTCATTAAATTTTGATTTTGTTTATTAATTTGCATAAGATATACTAACATTATAAATATATTGCACAGATGAAGTAGACCATGTGTAAAATTATGTCATAATTATCAATATCAATATTGCCTAGTTGTATAAAATTATGTGCTTTTCTAGTTTGTTATGCTTGTTTTTTCATAAGATGCCCTCTTCAATGGACACTGCATATTTATGGGGGATATTACTAAGTTAAGAGACCTATACAATTTTTAATTTAACTAAATCAGTCTCAGAATTTTGCGGTTTAAGTAATACTATATAACATTTTGGTGACTGTGAAAAAAATAATTCAATATTAGGTAAGAAATTCATCCAATTTTTAAAAAATTTTTATTGTTATTCAATTACAGTTGTATGCCTTTTCTCCCCATCCCTCCACCCCACCCCAGCTGAACCCACCTCCCTCCCCCACCTCCACCCTCCCCCTTGATTTTGTCCATGTGTCCTTTATAGTAGTTCCTGTAATCCCCTCTCCTCACTGTCCCCTCCCCACTCCCCCCTGGCTATTGTTAGATTGTTCTTAACTTCAATGTCTCTGGTTATATTGTTTGCTTTTTTCTTCTGTTGATTATGTTTCAGTTAAAGGTGAGATCATATGGTATTTGTCCCTCACCACCTGGCTTATTTCGCTTAGCATAATGCTCTCCAGTTCCATCCATGCTGTTGCAAAGGATATAAGCTCCTTCTTTCTCTCTGCTGCATAGAATTCCATTGTGTAAATGTACCATAGTGTTTCGATCCACTCATTTGCTGATGGGCATTTGGGTTGCTTCCAGTACTTGGCTATTGTAAATTGTGCTGCTATGAACATTGGGGTGCACAGATTCTTTTGGATTGATGTTTCAGGGTTCTTAGGGTATAATACCAGCAGCAGAATTGCTGGGTCAAAGGGCAGTTCCATTTTTAGTTTTCTGAGGAAATTCCATACTGTTTTCCACAGTGGCCTCACCAGTCTGCATTCCCACCAACAGTGCAGTAGGGGTCCCTTTTCTCCGCATCCTCTCCAACATTTGTTTGTGGATTTGTTTATGTTGGCCACTCTGACTGGTGTGAGATGGTACCTCATTGTGGTTTTAATTTGCATCTCTCTGATGGCTAGTGATGCTGAGCATCTTTTCATATGTCTCTGGGCCCTCTGTATGTCTTCCTTGGAGAAGTGTCTGTTCAAGTCCTTTGCCCATTTTTTAATTGGGTTGTTTGTCTTCCTGGAGTGGAGTCGTGTGAGTTCTTTATATATTTTGGAGATCAGGCCCTTGTCTGAGGTATCATTGGCAAATATGTTTTCCCATACTGTTGGTTCTCTATTTATTTTAATGCTGTTTTCTTTAGGCATGCAGAAGCTTGTTATTTTGATGAGGTCCCATTTGTTTATTCTTTCCTTTATGTCCCTTGCTTTAGGGGACGTGTCTGTGAGGATGTTGCTCGTGGAAGGTCTGAGATTTTCCTGCCAATGTTTTCCTCTAGGACTTTTATGATGTTACGACTTATATTTAAGTCTTTTATCCACCTTGAATTTATTTTTGTATATGGCGTAAGTTGGTGATTGAGTTTCATTTTTTTACACGTAGCTATCCAGATCTCCCAATACCATTTGTTGGAGAGGCTGTTTTTGCTCCATTTTATGCTCCTGCCTCCTTTGTCAAATATTAATTGACCATAAAGACTTGAGTTTATTTCTGGGCTCTCTGTTCTGTTCCATTGGTCTATGTGCCTATTTTTATACCAGTACCAGGCTGTTTTGATTACAGTGGCCTTGTAATACAGTTTGATATCAGGTATTGTGATCCCTCCTGCTTTGTTCTTCTTTCTCAAAATGGCTGCAGCTATTCGGGGTCATTTATGGTTCCATATGAATTTCTGAAATGTTTGTTCTATATCTGTGACATATGTCATGGGTGCTTTAATGGGATTGCATTGAATCTATAAATTGCTTTGGGTAGTATGGCCATTTTGATGATGTTAATTCTTCCAATCCATGAGCATGGTGCATGCTTCCATTTGTTTGTGTCTTCCTTAATTTCTTTCTTCAATGTTGTGTAATTTTATGAGCATCCAAACAATTTTTAAGGAAACCTAAGTGACTTAAAGCAACTAAGAAACTAAAGCAATTCCTAAGGAAAAAAACATTGATTATGAGTAATTTAGTGTCACTTGATACCAGCCTAAACAGTATGATTTCCTTATCTCATATGTGTTCAAATACTGATAATCCTTGTTATTTTCTCAACTGTATCCATTTGGTAAATTTTAATTGTAAACATACTATTTGTGCTAGAAACTCTGTGTGCCATATTTTAAATTGACTGATACTTTGCATAGATATTTATCTTTTTATATTCTTTGCTGCATCATTGCATTCCAGACATATTTCTTACAGGATATTTTATGTATAATTAGACATAAAGCTGAACGTGTACTTTTTGCCTGAACTACTCTTTTAAATCAGCTACACTTCCTATGAGCCTGCAGGCTCATCATTTTCTAATTATGCTCCACATAATCCCCAATCCCCATAATCCCCAACAGAGTTGTATTCCTGAAATGGTAATGTAAACTAGTCATTTTTAAACTTAAATAGTTGAAGGTCTTTTCCATTGCCTATGGGATGAAGCTAAAATGCTTGACTTTTTAATTTAAAAAGTTAATAGTCCTTTCCCCGTAGTTTCTCAGCTTCATGTTTTCCCACTTCCTCTTCAATAAAGCAATCAGATGGCAGTTGAAAAAGTTTTAAAAAGGAACAATAGAGGCTCAAGGGCAATAAATAGGTAAACAACTTTGTAAATTTTATTATAAATGATCTATGCCAGGTTAGAGGGAAATTTCTAGAGACGTTCAGTAAGATTTTATTGCCAACCCCTTCTTTTTAAAAAGTTACTTGGAAGATGTCATTGCAAATTGCAGATGTTGGCAAAACCGGAAAATCTTAGTGACCATCATGAATGATTAAAAGATAAATGTCACCTTGAAAGAAATTGAAGCAATTAACATAATCCAAGAGGTGTGAACATAAAACTCTACTGATAGGTCTGAAAACAGACAAATTTACAAATACAGAGTGAGGGGATCTGAGAGTAACAGGCAAATGAGGTGTCGTAGGTATATTTCCCAGCTAACTTTAACACTTGTTAAACCTCTGTGAGGGATCACTTGCCTCTATTTTAGATTTTGAGGTAAAAGGTAGAGTATCTTATAACCCAGTGTGGAAGGAGCTTACAGTCTTGAGAGCAAATAATTAAACAAAATGTGATATAATTTCTTAGTCATCAAATTTATTCTTGGCTTATACTAAGAGAAATATTCTCAAAAATTTGAGAGGGTTATTTTATATATGTGCCTCACATAAAAAAATACAGATAAACTGAAGTCAATTCAGAGTATAATCAAGATTCTGAGAATTAAAATTTATCATATGAAGGATTGTGCATGTTTATTTTACAAAAAAAAAAAAAAACCCTAGATAGGATACTAAGAATTCATAATGATGGTGTTGATAATATAATGAAATAAAAATAATTAACTCTCATGGAACATAACCTATGCACTAGACATTCCACTGTATCAAAATTATGTAATTCTACCCTAAATGATTTGTTGTATTTCCACTCCGATATTTTAGATGAAGAAATGAGGTTTCATACACCTCATGTCTCCTGCGGTCGCCGAGTTTTGTATAGAAGCTCCCCACCCAGGTTTGTCTAATGCAGACAGGGCTTAACTTGTTAACCATGAGGCTGCCTGATCTGATGTTTGGTTCACTCCAAATATAGAAGGAATAAATATATTTAAAAAGGATTATATTTGCCCTATAACAGTATCATATGCATCTTAAAAACAACATAGTATAATTTGGAATCAGAAAATCTAAGTTTAGGATTTATATCTGTCACTGGCTAGCTACACAGCTTTGAACAAACTATGTCTTTAAATCTGTCTCCTTAACCATAAAATACCTCTAAATAATAACTAAATAATCCTATAAGGACAACATGTGGATCCAATTATAACAAAGGAAAATATATGAAAGTATTTTGAAATGTATAAGGTATTGTCAAAATATTTACTATTTTTATTATTATTGTGCTTGCTAGAGCTCAGCAAGGATAAATGGGAAGAAGCCATAAGTAATAATTTATGGACGAACTTTTTAAGACTTAGAAGTCTCCAACGCAAATGTGAGTTTCTGAACTTGCATCAGTAGAGATACTCAAGTACAGCCTACAAGACCATTTGACTGGACCATTGGGGAAGAAATGTAGGCATCGGCTTGGTGCTTACAAGTTTTGAAAACATTTTCTTTTTCTTCAATGATATGTTTCTGAAAATTAGATGTATTTGTATGACACATGTATTTTTGGTTGGAGGAAGTCATTTTAGTAATCTTTTTCTTTTTTAGAAGCACGAAGTCATATACAAATCATTTTGGGGGAAAGATCTCCGAGGAAGGTCTGTGGCTCGCCACTCCCATTATCAAAAGCTCTTACAGGTACAGTCAAAATGCAATAAATATTTTTTGCCATATCTCAGAATAAAAGCAGACCTATTTTATTTGCCACTTTCAGTAGTTTTTTTCAAAAGATTGATTTTGAGCTCCATAATAGTTAAAAATGACATTAAATTATATTCTCTAATGAATTCTAATTTATTTTCTTAAAATATTTGCTAGTTATGTTTTACAGTGTTAGTTTAGCATCTAGTTTAATTTTTAAGCTACATACTTGACTTTGCTTCCAAATAGTGAAAAACAACCCATTTACTGTACAGCATCATACGAACTTCTATCTTATCTTTCTTTCTTCTCAGATTTTGGGGCCATTGTAGAGCACAGAAGTCCATTAATGATGGGTACAGACGGTGTCCATCTGGTGCCCATGTTTAACTCCAAAATGGGGGCATGAGAATACTCTGAAACATGAGACATCCAAAGTCAGATGTGATCGAACAGCTCAAGGAAAAAGTTATTTGATCCATTCTGATTTTTCCCTGGGCCTCATCTTATATTACAAACAAGCTAGAGGATACATTGTTTTCTGAAACATTTTCTGAGCTGTAGTTTTCAATCCACAATCTTGTTCTATTCCAAGGCAGCTAACAAACATCAAGATTATGAGTATCAGCCAATTTCCATTTATGACTTCTCTCAAAATCTCTTGGTAATCACCCACATTGCAGACACCTTTTGAAACTTTGTTTTTAGCATATGGTTCTTTGCATAAGGAAAATGTATGTACCTCAGACATGAATGTAACTAAATAAAAAAGGATAATCTCATGAAAGGATAATTTCATGAAAATCTCATTCTGCATTGGGTTCTAAAGGAGAAAAAAGATTGTGTTTCTCATCAGGGTCACAAGGAATCACAATTATCATTGATATCCTATTGGGTTTATTCCCCCAAGCTACAACATGTCATGGCAACGCCCTTCAGGGGTGCTGTGAGCGTATAAAAAGGGTTCAGAGCATTTTTTTAGGTGTTCCCAGAGGAAATGTTAACATCAATACAAAGATATGCCATGCATTTCATAAGAAAAAGAGGTCTAAACATTTCAGAAATAAAATAAAAACAGGAGTAAATACTTGAAATAAACATTTCCAGGAAGGCAATATATAAGAAGCAGAGATCAACATCAATAGTAAAATAAGTAAGTTTAAAAAGTAAGTTTAAGGGTAATGTTTTAAATAAAATCGAAAGAAAAAAAAAGGTTCTATTTTGTTGCCAATGTAGTTGTTAAAAATTGTCAGATTTATATATACTTTCTCATGTTTAAGTACCGGCTTCTATGAAATTTAGAGATTTTACTGTAATGCATATGTTTGTGTGTGTGTGCGTGGACTTTAGGTCAAGTTCAAAAAGACTAAAAGTTATCTTTTCATCCCGTATTCTCATATCTCAAAAACATATACAGGTATAATATTTTCTAGTCCTATGAGCTTTTTACTCTGTATGATGATTACATAGTTTATTTCTAGATACTGTCCTAACCCCCCACCCTCAATATTTGAGATAGTTATAAAACAACCAATCATCTAAAAAATCTAAAGCCTTTTTCTTGAGGACTTTTAAAATGAGGTTAATTACAGGAAGTATTTACTACCCCCAGCGGATTTCACTTTACTTACAATTCTCTGCTGGTAGTGAGTTCTATCAATATTTTTCTCCTGTGCTGTTTTTATAAGCTATTGTCTGTTTACAATAAAATATAATCTGTCTGATGACACAAGTGTAGGTGCATAAGTACAGGTATAAAATCAGGAGTGCTGGAAGGTTAGAATGCTGTGTGAGAGGCCTTAGAACCCACCTGGATTGTTCCCATGAACAATCAGGCTAGCTACCTAAATGTTCTATTGATGGCACCTCAGACCTGTTAGAACGGTTACTATCGAAGAGACAATAACGAGTGGGGAAAAGGGGACCGTGGAGCACTTTTTCTTAGGCTGGGCATTCTCTTGTTGGCCACACCTTACAACATCACAAAAGTTTTCCCAATGTTATCGAAAGAATCCATTCTTTCAAAAACCATAAACACATGAACTGTAAGCAAATACACAACTGCTTACAAAGTCATCTTATCTCTTTCCTAAAGCAGTGATTTTCAACTTTTTGCATCCTGTGGCACACACAAACTAATTACTAAAATTCTGCAACATACCAAAAAACCTGTTATGTTTTGCTGGTCTGACAAAAGATAGGTGTAACTTTGATTCATTCACATCAGACGACTATTGTTGTGTTGGCTGCTGTGGGTTTGTTTTTTTTTTTTAATATTTGACAGTGTAAGGGAAAAGAGGTCAGTGCCCCTGACTATGTAGTCAGGTAGTACATGTTTTGAAAATTTTTCTTTGCACACTTATTGAAAATTGCTGCCCTAAAGTATTTCCAATCTACAGTTGATAAGAGTTACATAATAGGTCCTACACTGTTAATATAAAAATAAATTAAAAACTAGCTGGAAAGTTTTAAGTCTTCTCACATTTTTACTAACCAGATGTTCTCTCTCCCCAAACTGAAATTAGTGGGGTTTTTTTGAAGAATTATATCACGTTGCTGGTATCTCTATTGAATAGGCATTTCTCTTTCTTCAGAAAATTACTTAGTGATGTTTGCACTGTTCCCACCTACTAGCTCAACCTCTGTGAGAACCAATACTCCCCTCTCCTCAGACCTGAAAAATGCCAGTATTTCAGATCTCGAAGACCGAAGTGGCTAAGGTCTTCCTGAGGGAGTTTTACACCTGTTTGCTCCCTCCTTTCCCAATCACTGTGTACTTACAGACAAGATGGTGTATACCTGTGTTTTCAAAATTGAAAGAGAATAAGCTTTTAAATTAAATGCTCTTCAGAAACAAATTTACCCACCTGAGTTGGGTCCACCACCTCAGGACACTGAAAACCAAAACACGATGTTTTCCCAAGGGGAGTGGCTCCTTACCTGACTTTCTCCTTAGAAAGGGCAGCCACCCACCTGGGTGCTACTGTTTTGCTGCAGAAGAACAATTACAATTTAATTTAGGGCACTCAAACCTCCAATTTAAAAGTCCTTCAGAAAAACCTAACAGTTCTCAGGCACTTCTGACAACTGTCTTGTACAATTTCTGATGTTTTTCCATGTCCTTCATAAATGCCTTTCTACCCAAACTGGTTGTATTCTTTCGTCCTCTTCCTAAGAACGACTTAGGGCTCGTGTTTTATGTAAGAGTCATTCCCAGGCCTATTTCCTCAGTACTCTCTGACCAAAAGAATCTGCTGAACCTGGAGCTCCCTCTCTGAGGTAGAGGTTATTATCTTCACTTTATAGAAGAAGGAAAAAAAAAAGATGCAGCAAGGGTCTTTGGCTTGAACAAAGAGAGAGAAAATTAGGGAACCATACACACAACATTTTTTTTAATGCTGAAAACTGCTAGAAGGAAACTACCACTTACTGCCTTACTATTGCGGGGTCCTTGGGCTGATGTGCACCCCTGTGCTGGAGTACCAGGCAGCGTCTGCACTTGACCCAGGTCTGCCTGAGCTGAGAGAAAGGGCACTGTAGCCACAGGGACATCTACAACATATTGAGTAACATGATCCCATTTGAGTAGATAAAAAGATGTCTATAATGTAAAAAAAAAGAGAGAGAGAGAGAGAAAAAGAACAGATTTAGAATCTAGTTTAGGCAGGGTTCAGGATATACTGTGAGGTAGAACCACAGATGATTATCCTATCCTTTCTAATTTTTATTTATAATATATTTTTTCTATTATTATTGTGGATGAAAAAAGGTTGTATGGAAAGTAACCTCACAGGGTGATCAGATCAAAAATTCTAACGGGGCAGGTCTTGGTGAGTAGTCACACCCCAGGCCTGTACCTTCTTCAGTGGAAGGCTTATCTTGGCCCTACGCCAGGCCTGTGTGTCGTTTCTGTGTGCCTAGGTTAACACACCTGTGACACATCCAACCCCAGGAGAGCGCATAACCTTAACTCTCTCAGCTTGCTTTCCCACACTCACATGTCTTCCTTCTGCTCCGTCCTTAATTCCAAATGCATCAAAGAAGCTGCAAACTGTCACTTCATCGAAGCATTTATCTCAGTCGTTGAGACCTTTCTTTCAGGAGTCTCCTCTGTTTGACTCAAAGTTTTATAAAAATTCCCTACAGACTTGAGCATTCTTGTTCTTACACTGACTTGATAAAATATTCCAGCTTTGTATAGGTTTCGGAGAGGGCCTTCGGGCTGGGGCAGGAAGAGTTGGACAGACCCAGTCAGTGAGACACCACTAGCGCTTTGGGTAAGAAGAACGGAAGTATGAATCCTTCTTGCCTGGGTCGCTCTCATCACCACTACCCACCACCACCCCCACCTCTGACACACCCCTGGCCCAGCCCAGCTCAGCCTGCAAAACAGGTGGTGTTGCCCAAGTGTGAGTCTGCCCATGAAGACCAGCAGGAAGAAGCCAGAGGGGCAGACATGGGACTGGGGGTGAGGCCAGGTAAACTCCTGAGAAAATGAACAAGGAAAACCCACAGCTTTGCCAGCCTGAAGATGCCAGCCTGAAATTAGGGGTCAATAGTGGACCAGCCAGAAATTTAATCAGAGGCTGTGTAAGGGAGGGAGCCTCACTGGGTGAGGCTTGGCTGACTACAGAACAATGACCATGGTCAGGGAGACCCAGAGAAACTTCATGGAAAGGAAAGGCCACAGCCGACTTCAGCCCTGGCTGAACACCGAGTGTGCTTCTCAGCCACACGCAGATGTATCAGCAGACAGAAAGGCCTCCTGGAGTCTGAATTCGAGCACAACCTCTCCGCCAGAGCCCGGGCCAAGCAGTTCCATAGGTGACCCTCAGGGAGCCAAACTAAAAGTAAGTAAATAAACAGCAGATACATCAACAGCACCATTCCACAGGGAACACAGGTTCTGAAGTTTAATAATTCCAAAAAGTTAAAAAAAAAAGGAAAAACACGTAACAATGTCAAAATACATGACAAAGATCTTAGTAACAGGAGGGGCTCTCACACCCGGGGTCAGTGGAGAAAGCCCGAGGAAAGAACTCAATGGTTACAACAGAAATCGATGGTTGCAGCAGCCCCCTTCCTTAGCTACCTCCTCCCCTTCATCAAAGGGGCTCCCCGCTCCCTGGCCTTCCATGTGCCTGTGGGCTCACCACGTGTCCCCGACCGGACTGCCAGTCTTTCTTGTTCCTGAATAAATCTTTTGCGAAGGGAACACCTAGTGCCTTTGGCTTATCGTCAATAACAGAAACTCAGAAATACAGATCAGGATTGAGAGTTACAACAACACGTTATGTAACACGCTCAGTTTTCAACAAAATTATTAAAAGACATAAAGCATCAGGAAAGCGTGACTCAGAAATAAAAGCAGTCAATAGGCACAGCTCTCCGGGTCTGTGCCCAGATGTTGAACTAAGCAGGCAAACACTTTAATGCAATTATTACAAACATGTTCGAATAATTAACAGAAACTATGTTCAGAGGATAAAAGAAAACCGTGATGGTGGTGATGCAAGAAATCCCGTATCTCAGCAGATAAACAAAGGCTATAAAATGGAACTACAGCTCCCATTAATATTATTTTAAGATAAGATGCCATTGATAGTCCATTTACTCTGCTTTCTTGCTTAACCTTATTTTTGTGAATATAAAATAGTATTTATAAAAGGTCGCCTGAAACCTATTTTCCCAATAATTGGTTTGACTTAACCATACATTTTTTTTGGCCATGAAGAGTTCCAAGAGCATATAACTCTTGTGGTTGAGGTGGGAAGGCAAGAGCCCAAAATTTCACTTGAAAATTTATTTTTTTAAGGAAGCAATTTTTAGGCTAACAAAAACTTCCCACACATAATGTCACTAAAGATGTATGTAGAGCACATGGCATCACAGGTAGAAATGCATACTGAAAATCCACCCAGGAGACAGGATATATCAAATACTGCCCCCAAAATGGAATAAGGGACCCAGCCCTTCACTTCACCAATGACACCAAAGTCCAGAAAGTCTAAATAATTTGTCCAAGTTCACATAAAGAATAGAAAAATCAAAGCCAAAAGTTAGATTTCCTGATTACTATTCCAGTGTTCTAAGGTTATTCTTGAAACTCAGGATTTAGAATCTTTGGAATGTGATAAACACATTCAAGTGATTTACGTTGTTGTTTTAGATTACCAAGAACTCAATTATATTATGATTAATATTGTAATAAGGAGGGAAGGAATGTGGCAGGCGGAAAACTTGGAAAGAAAAGAGCAGTGATCCCTTCCACCGAGAACGTGCTTTTTTCCGAGGAACCGCAGTTGTGTGGATGCGGGTAGACTTTTTACACGGGGACAAGTTCTTACAGCATTTTTACCTGCATGTTCCGAGACAGTCGGGTGCATCGGTCCTTTCAGCAGAACCTGCCTTAGGCACTTAACCTTTTGTGGCTCAGGCACCCCAAGACAAAAAAAAAGGCCCAAATGAAAGAACAGATCAAAGCTCCAGAAAAAATACAACTAAGCAATGAAGAGATAGCCAACCTATCAGATGCACAGTTCAAAACACTGGTAATCAGGATACTCACAGAATTGGTTGAATTTGGTCACAAATTAGATGAAAAAATGAAGGCTATGCTGAGTGAAATGAAGGAAAATGTACAGGGAACCAACAGTGATGGGAAGGAAACTGGGACTCACATCAATGGTGTGGACCAGAAGGAAGAAAGAGACATTCAACCAGAACAGAATGAAGAAACAAGAATTCAAAAAAATGAGGAGAGGCTTAGGAACCTGCAGGACATCTTTAAACATTCCAACATCCTAATCATAGGGGTACCAGAAGGAGAAGAGGAAGAGCAACAAGTTGAAAACTTATTTGAACAAATAATGAAGGAGAACTTCCCTCATCTGGCAAAGGAAATAGACTTCCAGGAAGTCCAGGAAGCTCAGAGAGTCCCAAAGAAGCTGGACCCAAGGAGGGACACACCAAGGCACATCATAATTACATTACCCAAGATTAAAGAGAAGGAGAGAATCTTAAAAGCCATAAGAGAAAAGGGGACAGTTACCTACAAAGGAATTCCCATAAGACTGTCAGCTGCTTTCTTAAAAGAAACTTTGCAGGCAAGAAGGGGCTGGAAAGAAGTATTCCAGGTCATGAAAGGCAAGGTCCTACATCCAAGATTGCTCTATCCAGCAAAGCTTTCATTTGGAATGGAAGGGAAGATAAAGTGCTTCCCAGATAAGGTCAAGATAAAGGAGTTCATCATCACCAAGACCTTATTATATGAAATATTGAAGGGATTTATCTAAGAAAATAAAAGAAAAAAAATATGAACAGTAAAAATGACAGCAAACTCACAGTTATTAACAACCACACCTAAAACAAAAACAAAAGCAAACTAAGCAAACAACTAGAACAGGAAAGAATCACAGAAATGGAGATCACATGGAGGGTTATCAGCAGGAGAGTGGGAGGGGGAGAGAGGGGGGAAAGGTACAGAGAATAAGTAGCATAAATGGTAGGTAGAAAATCAACAGGGGGAGGTTAAGAATAGTATAGGAAATGTAGAAGCCAAAGAACTTATCTGTATGACCCATGGGCATGAACTAAAGGGGCGGGGGGATGTGGGTGGGAGAGGGTATGCAGGGCGGAGGGGAATAGAGGGGGGAAAATGGGACAACTAATAGCATAATCAATAAAATATATTATGTAAAAATCAAAAAAATATTGTACTAAGTACACAGACCTCAATGTTTATTTTTTTACATTAATATCTATTGAGCTGGTTACTATTCTACATTTTATGTGTATTATCACATTTAATAGCTTCTGAGGTATTTCTTTGATTTAAAAAGAAGAAAACTAAGGCTCAGAGATGTTAAATAAATTATACAATGGTAGAGATAGAAGAATGGAGTTCATAATATTAATCACAAGTAATTATTTTGAGCATTTACTATGTATCAAACATTCCTCTCAGCACTTTATCCATATGCACACATTTCATTCTCATACCAAACCTGTGAGTAGCCACTCACAGTTTCCCCATTTTACAGGCAACAAAATGAATGCACAGAGAAGCTGGGAAATTTCCTATGGTTACAGAGCTAATAAGCATTGGTGGCAGGATTCGACCCCAGGTAGTACTTGAACCTAGCCAGGTTCAAGAACTACATAGTCACGTTCTTGTCTACTACTCTCATTTTACTAGGCCAGGCTTTTAAATCACTACATGGAAAGGCATACCCTACCTCAGTGTTCTTCTAGTAGTTGTGGGCTCTCTCATGGACTCTAAAACGCAGTCTGTGAATTAAGTGGCTTACACTGAAATTACTATGCTTTAATATTGGATTTAATGAATCAAAGATCCTCTTGTTCTGATTTCCTCTAGTATCAGTGTCTATTGTGCTCTTTTGAAACAGGCGTTACTGGCTTGTTTGTACAGAGGAGGCTGAGATTCATTTCCACCTCTTGTATCTCTTGGTGGTGATCAACCTATATTTGTGAGTCAAATTACTGCAGCACCAAACTACAGTTATATATAACTACAGTTATATTAAGAACCAAAAGGTCATAACTTCAGGGATGATTTGATTATTTACTAGTATAGATTAGGCACAGGAAAAATGAGATTGCATTGTAAGAAAAAACTCTGTCTTCTATGGATGTAACAGTAATATTGAAATGTAACTGAATATAAAGTTACATTTATATGTAAATACACATATACATATATAAATAAATACATTTATTTTTAAAGTTAAAACATGAAAGGAAATGAATCAGGGTAATAGAAGAATTTTAGTTATTATATCTCAGGTTATATTTACAAAACAATCTTACCTCTAAAATTATTTTGGAGAATTAATAAAAATAAAACCTGGTACCCAAAAAGAATTCCTTATTGACAGTTAATTTGATGTTGAAGCAAAAGAACAGTTTTCAAATATATTTAAGTTGTTTTTTCTTATTAATTTTGTGAATCTCAACCATTTGTAGCTTATGTCATACAATCTTTTTAAGTGTGCTATTCTTTTTTATTATATTTTTCTACTCCAGTCAGTCTATAGTTGTCTTAAGAATTTATATTTTTCCTTCTCTACAGTTTTTCAGTCTAGGAATTCTTCTAATTTTTTTATTTATATTTTTATTCCTTTGCATTTCTTCCCCCCTACAATTCTCCCATCTTACTCAAAATACTCTGTCCCTCTTTCTAATATTTTTATCATGCTTTATTTATTTGAACTTTTCAGCAAGCAACTAACATTGTCTTCCGTGTTAATTCAAAAAGTGTTAATGCCATTCATTCTCATAATGATACTATGAAATATATATTATTATTCACTTTTATTAATGAGGAAAAGGACACCTTTTAAAGCTAATTGAGATGCTCAGAATCATTAAGCTAGGTGACAGAAGTAGATTTCTAACCCAGATATCGTAACTCTAAGCCACATTGTTTTTTCTACACCAAGATGGCAGAGAAGAAAATTTGCTTATTCACTTAATAAACATTAACCTAAATGGTTAATGACAATCTAATATGTGCTCTGGACTTGGAACACAGTGAGAGATGCAATTATTGAATTGAATATTTATTGAGAGCCCACTAAATAAAACCGTACAATCTATAGACCTTGGAGCTAAAAGAAAAAAATAAGAAATTAAAACCCATACTCTCTCTCTTATGAAGTCACAGACTAAAGAGCAAAGTTAGATATGCATGAAAGGAAAATAAACACCTGACATTAAATAAGTGGAGAATGAAGTCTATAGATCATTAAAGCCGTGAGAACTTCATGGAAGAATAGGTCATTTGCAGCTAGAAGGTGGAAGAAAGGTGGGTGGATCTGGGTTGGACCCTAAATAATGGAGGTTTGCAGAAAAGTAGAAAGCACAGAGAAGACATGTCTAAGAAATGGAGTGGACAAAGATATAGAAAAAGTACAAAGAAAATACAAGGGTGTTCAAATAATCTATAAAAACAAACTATGGTTACTATTGGGATTGAAAAATAAAAGTATTACTGAGTATTAAATTATTAGAGGAACTATAGATCAATATGGAAGAATGCAGATACAAAATTCACCAAGCACCTCAAGTACATACAATAACTAGCCAAGTGCAAGAAACCTATCTTTAATAAAGCTGAACTTCTGGACAAGAACAAAAAAGAACAAATTCTCCATGTAAGAAATGAAGAGAAATCTTAAATCTGTAGCAAATTGGTAATTACACCATATTTGAGGCTTGGGAGCTGGCACGGTCAGTGAAATCTTAAGAGGTCTATGTGACAATCGTTGGCAGCGCAGCGACCCGGAACAGGTCATCTGAGGAGAGTAGCTCCCCCACCTCCTTTTGCAATTTCACTTTTCACGCTTTTAGTTACCCATAGTCAACAGCAGTCAAAAAACATTAAATGGAAAGTTACAGAAATCAATAATTTGTAAGTTTTAAATGGCACACTATTCCGAGGAGCATGATGAATTCTTACACCGTCATTCTCTGCACCACCCAGGACACTAATTACCTCTTTGTCCAGAGCATCCACACCGTAGGCCCTCCCAGCCATTGGCCCCTGAGTAGCTGTCTAGGTTACCGGATCAACTGCTGTGGTGTTGCAGTGCTTGTGTACGAGTCTCCCTGATTTTACTTAATGATGCCCCAAAGCACAAGAGTAGTGATCTTTGCAATTCAGATATGTTAAAGAAAAGCTACAAAGTACTTTCTTTAAGTGAAAAAGATATGTACGTATTTTAAAAACCCTGTATGTGTGTATGTGTGTGTGTGTGTGTATTTTTTTTCTATCTCTGGTTTCAGGCATCCACTGGAAATCTTGGAACATTTCCCCAGCAGACAAGCAGGGACCCCCACAATACTGAGAAGCAGATAGCAACTGTACCATAAACAAGGACCAGAAACACTTCTCCACCAACACAGGAATTTAACTCAGAACTGAGTACTCCCCTCCCCACAATAGCAATCTATAAGAAGAGACAGAGTCACTGGGGACAAATCAAAACTCCAAACTGAGTCATAAGCAAATGTGGAGCTCAAATTCACCCCACATACATGACCCAGAAACAACACACTGAGAATAGAATACAAAAACTGGATCTGATCTGCTAAAATGCTTCCTTTCTGGGGTGGGAACGAGCCTGATCGGGTTGAGAACTAGCAAGAGGTAAAGGATGAAATGAAATCCATAAATCAAAAACAGGACACTGATTTTTAAAATTAATTCGGGAAAAAGACATAGAAATGTTCATGATTTAATAAAGACATGTTTCTTTATCTAGAAAGGTCACACCAAAGCTAGCAGAGTAATTTAAACAAATCCACTCACAGATATATCAAGTAATGTAATTTTCTTAAATCCTGGAAAATGCTTTGCCATTATTTCTGTGCTCATTTTGTCACATGTGGAAAGTCTCGTCAGCTTTTCTGCACTAACTACATTCACAGTGATGGCCTCAGGACCTTCTAATTGATTATCTATTTAGATGTATTTAGTTGAACTTTTAACTGAGCTATTTATTATATATTTATAACTCAATTGCTGTATATATATATTTTAATTTCCAATTCAAGAATAGAGTAAAAGAAGCACACTTTAGGGTATAAAAATACATTAAAAATTTACTGGTCAAGACCCTTGCTGAAATAATTTACTAAAGCATGTACCTTCACAGAAAGAAATTGGAGCCAAAGGAAGAAATAACAAGAAACAATGATAAAAAGGATGCTCAAGAAACATAGCAGAAGAAAGGATAATGTTGGTGAAAATCTAAACAGAGAGATAATAAGCATAAAAAACCCAGAAAACCATAAAAACAGTCCAAGGTGAATAACACACAGAATTGAAAAATAGACTTGAAGGAATCAAGAGCAAATTCTATAAAGTGAATGCCTGATTCAGTGATTTGGAAAACAAGGTAACAGAAAACATCCAATCTGAGCAGCAAAAAGAAATGAGAATTTAAAAACTAAGGATAGTTTAAGGAACCTCTGGGACAACATCAAGCAGATAACGACATCCATAGTGGTACTAGAAGGAGAAGAGAGAGAGAAAGGGATTGAGAACCTATTTGAAGAAATAATGACTGAAAACTTCACTAATCTGAAGAAGATAAAAGACACACAAGTCCAGGAATCACAGAGTCCCAAACAAGATGAACCTAAAGAGGCCCACACCAAGACACATCATAATTAAATTGGCAAAGTTGAAAGATAAAGAGAAAATCTTAAAAGTCACAAGAGAAAGACAGTTAGTAACCTACAAGGGAGCTCCCATAAGGCTGTCAGCTGATTTCTCAACAGAAGCATTTCAGGCCAGAAGAGACTAACACAAAATATTCAAAGTAATGAAAAGCAAGGACCTACAACCAAGACTACTCTACATAGTAAGGCTATCATTTAAAATTGAAGGAAAAATAACGAGCTTCTCAGACAAGAAAAAGCTAAAGGAGTTCATCACCACCAAACCAGTATTACAAGAAATGCTAAAGGGACTTAAAGAAAAAGAAGGAAAAAAAGAGAAACATAATTATAAAGGATAAAATGGCAGTAAGTGTGTACCTATCGATAATCAGTTTAAATGTAAACGAATTAAAAACTCCAATCAAAAGACATAGGATAGCTGAATGAATAAAAGAACAGGACCTGTATGTTTGTACATTCTGTCTACAAGAGATCCACCAAAAGATACACACAAACTGACAGTAGAAAAATAGAAAAGATATTTTATACAAATGGAAACAAAAAATTTCTGGGATAGCAATACTTGTATCAGACAAAGTAGACTTTAAACCAAAGGCTATACTTCCAGTCAATATGGAGGCATAGGTAAACACAGCTCACCTCTGTGCACAACTATAGCAAAAAATACAGCTACATTACAAACAAACATCACCCAGAATTGTCAGAAAATCGAGCTGTGTAGAAGTCCAACATCCAAGAACTTCAAGAAACCACATTCACCCAGACGGGTATGAAGGGCAGAGACTCAGAGAGGCTCAGAGTCCTGGAGAGGCATGGAAATGGGAATGTATGGTCTCACATCCACATGTGGTAAATAAAAAATGGGAAGGATACCCTGTGAGTGAGGGACCCCAGGCCTTGTCCAGACCACTGAGTCCAGGGTCCCAGTGCGAAGAAGATAAATCCCTATAACTTCTGGCTGTAAAATCCAGTGGGGGTTGGATTGGCAGAAGAAACTGTGCCCTCTTAAAGGGCCCACAACAGACTTAGAACTCACACAGACCACCCCTCTGGGATTCAGCACCGGGGCAACAGCTGGAAGGGCACTGGTGGCATATGCAAAGACAGTGAAGTGTGAGTGGAGAGATAGCTTCTTCTCAGGCAAAACTCCAGAGGCCAGGCAGCAGCATTGTTCCCTCTGCAGGCCCTCCCCCACACAGAGCAACAGAGCTGTAACACCAGGTGCCCCACCCTAAGGCTCTGCCCCGTAAAACTTAACAGGTACATTAAGACAGGGAATCAAAGCAGCTTTGCCTAAGACACAGAAACAAACACAGGGAGGCTATCAAAATGAGGAGACAAAGAAATATGGCCCGAATGAAAGAACAGAACAAAACTCCAGAAAAAGATTGAAATGAAATGGACATAAGCAACCTACTGGATGCACAGTTCAAAATATTGGTTATCAGGATGCTCCAGGAACTCATTGGATACTTCAATGACATAAAGAAGACCCAGGCAGAAATGAAGGTTGCATTAAGTGAAATAAAGAAAAATCTACAGGGAACCAACAGTAGAGAATGAAGTCAAGAATCAAATCAACGATTTGGAACACGAGGAAGAAAAAAAATAATTAAATCTGAACAGCAGGAAGAAAAAAAGAATTCAAAAAATGAGGATAGGCTTAGGAACCTCTGAGACATCTATAAATGTACCAATATCTAAATCACAGGGGTGCCAGAAGGAAAAGAGCAAGAAATTGAAAACTTATTTGAAAAAATAATGAAACAAAACTTCCTTAATTTGGTAATGGAAATAGACATACAAATCCAGGAAGCACAGAGACTCCTAAACAAGCTGGACCCAAAGAAGACCACCCCAAGATACATCATAATTAAAATGCCTAAATTTAAAGATAAAGAGAGAATCCTAAAAGCAGAAAGAGAAAAGTAGGCAATTACCTACTGTCAGCTGACTTCTCAAAAGAACTTTTACAGGCTAGAAGGGACTGGCAAGAAGTATTCAAAGTGATGAAAAGCAAGGACCTACAACCAAGATTACTCTATCCAGCAAAGCTATCATTTAGAACAAAAGGGTAGATAAAGTGCTTCTCAGATAAGGTAAAACTAAAGGAGTTCATCATCACCAAGCCATTATATGAAATGCTAAAGAGAATTATATATGAAAAAGATAAAAATAATGAACATTAAAATGGCAATAAATTCACAACAATAAATAATTGAATCCAAATAAACTAAGCAAACAAGCAGAACAGGAAGAGAATTATTGATATGTAGATCATTCAGAGAGTTACCAGTTGGGAGCATGAAGGGGGAAAATGGGGAGAAAGGTGTAGGGATTAAGAAGCACAAATTTGTAGGTACAAAATAGACGGGGGGACACTTAGAACAGTATAGGAAATGAAGTAGCCAAACAACTTATATGCATGACCCATGGATGTGAACTGAGGGAGGGGATTGCTGGTGGGAATGGGGATACCGGGTGGAGGGGGGTAAAGAGGAAAAAACTGGGATAACTGTAATAGCATAAACAATAAATTATATTTTTAAAAAGGTTATAATAAGAGATAAAGAGGGACGTTACAATAATGATAAAGAGAACAATCCAACAAGAGGATATAAATCTTGTAAACATTTATGCACCAAATATAGGAACACTTAAATGTGTAAATCAAATATTGACAAACATAAAGGGAGAGATCAGCAGTGATACAGAAATAGTAGGGGGTTTTAAAATTCATAAACATCAATGGATAGATCTTCCAGAAAAAAAATAAACAAGGAAACAGAGGTCTTAAATGACATGCTAGCCCAGATGAATTTAATTAATATTTTCAGAGCATTTGTCCCCAAAGTAGAAGAATACACATTTTTTTAAGTGCACGTGGAACATTTTCCAGAATAGACCACATGTTAGGACACAAAACAAGTCTCAATAAATTAAAGAAGATTGAAATTTATTAATCATCTTCTCCAATCATAATGGTATGAAACTGGAAATCAGTTACAAGAGAAAAACTGAAAAACATACAAACACGTGGTGGCTACAGAACATGTTACTTAACAATGAAGGGGCAACCAGAACAAAAACAAATAATTCAAAAATTAACATGGAACCTCATAAGACCCCAAATAGCCACAAGCAATCTGGAAAAAGAAAATAATGTTGGAGGTATCACACTATCTGATATCAAACTGTATTACAAGGCTATAGTAATCAAAACAGCATGGCACTGGCATAAAAACAGACACATAGATCAGTGGATCTGAACAGATGGCCCCGAAATCAACCCACATCTATATGGTCAATTAATATTTGACAAAGGAGGCAAGATCATACAATGAGCAAAGGCAGTCTATTCAATAAATGGTATTGGAAAAATTGGGCAGATATATGTAAAATATGAAACTAGACCATCATCTTTTACCACATACAAGAATAAGCTAAAAATAGATTAAAGACTTAAATGTAAGACTCAAAGTCATAAAACTCCTAGAAGAAAACATAGGCAGGAAAATATCTGACATTTCTCTTAGCAATATATATTTTTTAATGTATCTCCTCAGTCAAGAGAAACAAAGGAAAATAGGACCACATCAGACCAAAAAGCTTTTGCACAGCAAAGGAATCCATCAAGAAAACAACACCACAACCTACTGAATAGGAGAACATACTTGTCAATGATATTTCCAATAAGGGGTTACTATATAAAATTTATAAAGAATTCACACAACTCCACACCAGAAAAGAACCCAAACACCCAATTAAAAAAAAAAAAATGGTCAGAGACCTGAATAGACACTTCTCTAAAGAGGACATACAGTTGGCAAATAGACATATGACAAGATGCTCAACATCACTAAACATCAGAGAACTGTACATTAAAACCACAATGAGATACCACACCACACTTACCAGAATAGCTACCACGAATTAATGAACAAACAAGTGCTGGCGAGGATGCGGAAAAAAGGGAACCCTGGTGCACTGTTGGTGGGAATGCGGGTTGGTTCAACCGCCATGGAAAATAGTATACAGGGTCCTCAAATAATTAAAAATGGAACTGCCTCATGACCCAGCGATTCCACTTCTGGGTATATATCTAAAAAACTCAAAACACTAATTCAAAAGAATATATGCACCCCTATATTCATTGCAGCATCATTTCCAATAGCCAAGATATGGAAGCAACCCAAGTGCCCACCAATATCCAGTGGATAAAAAAGGGATGGTACATATGTACAATGGAATGTTGCTTAGCCATAGAAACAGAATGGAATATGACCATTTGTGACATGTGGAGGGAATAGTGGGTAATATGCTGAGTGAAAAAGGTCAGATGGAGAAAGACAAATACCATATGATTTCACTTATGTGTGGAACCTAAAAAACAAAATAAAAGAACAAACAAAACACAGACTCATAGATACACAGGTTGCCAGATGGGAGGAGGGTTGGAAGACGGGGTGAAAAGGGTGAAGTGATCCAGAAGTACAAACTGGTGGTTACAAAACAGTCACAGGGATGTGGAGTACAACATAGGGAATGTAATCAATACTATCGTAAGAACCACGCTTGGTGGCTGATTGGTACTCAAAGTATATGAGGAGCACTTTGCAAAGTATATAATTGTCTAACAACAATGCTGTACACCCGAGACTGATATAAAATAATATAGAATACAAACTGTAATTGAAAAATAAAATTAAAAAAACAAATATATCAAGTGAATAGCATTATAAAAACAATTTGAAAAGAACTCCCCCTAAATCTTTCTTAGAAAGTTATCATTTCAAGAGCAATAAATAAATATAAAGAGGAATTGAATAATACATTAAAATACATTTACATATCAATCTAATAGCTTTGTGTGGGATTTTGTGTCCTAAAAATAAAGAACATCCATTTTTTGAAAATTATATATTTATTTAAAAAATGATGAAATGCTAGCAAAAAGGAAGCTTTAACAAAACCAGAGATACGTCATCATGCATGTCGTATGTTAATATATAAAGTATAACAATAAAAAAAGCTTACTATATTATCCTTCAAATTTTTTAAATGAATCATGGGGTAAAAAGTGAACCGGTTCAGAACAGGCCTCCCCAAGGTGGGCCACTTAGGCACGTGGGTTAATTTGAACTGAAGGCCATCGAGACCCTGCGGACCCAAGAGAAACTTTTACCTCTGCCTTAAAGAACTTAAATTTGGACCTTGCCCATAATGAGTTATTGCCACAAAAATTTCTTGTTTTCCCCAAATCTTTAGGGGAAAACTATCCCTAAACATTGCTCTCACCATCCTGCACGTGACCCTTCTGAAGCCCGCAGGCGCCTCACTTCATCTTTAGCTCACAAGGCCATCGCTACCTCACTTCAACGTTCTGTCTCTGATTCCCTCATGTCTGTGGTGTTCCCACATGTTTGTGTGTGGTTCTTTTCTCTTGTTAGTGTATCTCATGTTGATTTAATTAGTAGACCCCTGGAAGAACCTAGAAGAATAGAGAATTTCTTCCTTCCCTAAGAAAAGTAACTAAGATATTGTCAAATACCTATAGATGTAAAATACTGAAAGTAGTATAAAATAAAACTCATGGGATGCATCTAAACAATTATTTAAAAGAGAATTATAGCCTTAAATAAACACCTTAAGGAAAAAAGGGAAAATAGTGATTCCACATTAAAGTCAAGAGGTTAGAAAAGAAAAACTCGGTAAATTCAACCAAAATAGTAGCAGGAAAACAAGAGTATAAATTAAGGAAATAGAAAGTAAAGTAACACTAGAGATCATTTTTGTGCTTAATCTTAGAAAATGTAAACAAATCTCTGGGAAGATTAATTAAAGGAAAAGAATAAATATTATAAAGGAAAGAGAACACATAACTACAGATTAAGACATGATTAAAAATTATAAGGAAATTCTACGACCTACTTCACTCTAATAGTTTTGAATTCTTTGATGGAAAAATGAGAAAAGTCATTCAACTTATTTTTGAGACTAGTATAAACCTGATGTTCAATCAGAATTAAATGTCAGCTATAGGTAGATGCAAAAATCCTAAATGAAATATTAGCAAATAAATTTCAAAAATATGAATAAAAAATCATAACTAAGTGGGTTTTCTAAACACTACAAGGATAATTTTAAATTAGACAATTCATTATTCTGGGATACTACATGAATGGATTAAGATGGAAAAATTGGAAGACCTTGTTAATGTTTGTTATATACCTGTTGCATTCAACAAGGTCACTCATTTGTGATTTTAAAAAAAGAACTACAAAAATCTTAATCAACTAAGAACAAAAACAGAGTAAACATTGCATTTAATAGTGAAACTTCAAAAGCATCCCCAATAATGTAGGGAAGGATTCTTTGAGGTACTAATTAGACCAAAAAAAAAACCCCAAACCAAAATGTTAAGAAAACTGGACTTAAGGATTTAAGGATGAAATAAAGAGGCATTTCCTTTTCTCAGTAGCTCTGTGAATGGGCAGCCCACACTTAGTGCACACACAGACTTTCTATTGAGGGCAATGGGATTAGTGTGAGGTTTAAGTACGGACCAAGCAATCGAGATCTGCCCTTTGTTTGAACGACTTCCTATGCAAGATGGTAAAGAGGGCCAGAGGCTCCATCCTCCTGCTGGAGGGCCAAGCCCTCGTGTTTAAAACCGTATGAAGTCTTTGGGCAATCAAACCTGTTGTACTAATAAGTTAGGCGGGTAACATAATTCCCAAACATAAAAGTTTTTCAATTTTAAAAGCTTTTTTATGGCCATTAAACATTTCAGACAAATACTCATTATGAACTAATTGGTAGCAAATGTTAATTTGAAAACTTAAGCTGGCTTTGAGTTATAGTGGTTTGGTTTTGAGACTTAAAAACTAAAATAATGAGAAAAATTGTGTGAGCATCTTTTTATGCTTAAAATTTTAATCAGCAAAACTTATTGTTCTTCAGATGCCAACTCTTAATAAAATATGCCTTCTCATCCCAGGGTTAGGGAAGCCTCTCTAAACCCTTTATATCGTTAAGATAATTTCTTCTGATGTGTCTCCCCGCCTTTTCACTGTCATTCTCTAGATCTGCTGAGACATGTTTGCAAAATTCCTTGTAAGTTTTGAAATCTTAAGAATTAGAAACAGAGATTTCCTACAGAGGTGTCCAACCATTCTTAGGATTGCTTCACCTATTTCTGTTCTATTTTTTTTTAAACAGATGAAACATCATGGTGTGGACTAATCTGAACATCTCAGTAATTAGTTTCCTCCTGTCTATCAATCCTAGATAACACAGGCTGCATGTATTTTTTCTCCCTCTTATTGATGCCGCATCTGTCGTTCTTGCATAATCATGTTCTCATCTTTTATCGGGTTGTGGGAGGGGGAGAGAGGGACAGCGGGTCCAAATCTGTCTGCTCACACACATATTTTTGCTCACACAACATGTCCTGCTGGCCACTTCTATGCTCTTCTTCAAGCCTTGTCTCTGCTACTCTATCCTTATCACTTGCTTTAAATCTTGGCTTAAAACACATCTTCCTCAAGGCCATCCCTTATTAGCTTTACTTAAGATAATTGCTACTCTATATTCTTCAATTTAAAGTCTTACTTGTGGATTTTGATTGCCATGTATGTTGGTTAGACAAATATATTTGCTTCTGTATATTTCATCACATCTCAAATTTGATGTATGAATCATGCTTTCTTTCCCTCTTTTCTTACTTTCTCCTTCCTTCCTTCCTTTCTTCCTTTCTACCCTCTTTCCTTCCTTCTTTCCTTACTCTTTCTCTTTTACTTTCTGTGTCTCTCCCCTTTTCTCTGCTTTCTATACTTATTTTATTTCTAGAACTGACAGTTCTTTTACAAACATTTGCCCAACAACAAATCCAATTTTTATTTGTAGGTATTATAATAAAATTAATTATATTACATATTAGTTAGAGGCAATGTAAGAAAAAGAAAAGAGATTCTAGCTAGTCTGTTTCCTGGTTCAACTTTTAGTGCTGTTATGTTTATATCTAGGAAAGTGCACAGCAAGCTGCGTACAGCAAGCTACGCACAAAGAATTCGATGCTGTGCAATGAGTATTCAAATTCCAGCACAGCCACTCACTGGATGCTTTGGACTAAGTTACATGACTTCTCTTCAACTCAGTGTTTACATCTGTGAAATGGAAATAATCATAGCATCCATCGCTTAGTATTGCTGTAAGAGTTTAAAAATTAATGTATGGGCAGCTGATATAAATGCTGTACAGGTTTTAGCTGTCACAGATTAGGAGTACCTTGTCCATGCATCTAAACTCCAAAGAACCCTGGAACAAAACTCTTTCTCATGACTAATTTCCAAATGCTCTATTTAACTGTCATGAGACCATTTTAACCCTTCTTGATCCATCTTAGTGCAACTAAACTTACATTACTATGAGAAATATTAATGCATGTGATTTGGACCCTACAGAAGAATGCAATACTAAATGCAACAAACAAAAAAAAATGTTACCTCTGTAAACTCAAAAAAAACCCCAAAAACCCTATATCTGAAAGATCTCTGACTCCAAGCATTTTGGATAAAAGTTTATATATTTTTATAATTTCCTTTATATTTCTGCCCTTATGTGATATCAGTTCAAAGTGAAGGATTATTTCTATTTCTGAATGCATGTCAATCTTACCTTTTTACCCATTGTGCCTCTCTTCCCTTTTCTATTTTATGCATCTCCTATCGTCCTATGACAGTTGGGAATTACAGTCAGAGATGAGTGACAGAAAACTTGACTCCAGGGCCTTGGCTATGCATTTATCTCTATGCTGGGGTAAGAAGTCCAGTGACTGGAATTGCAGGGTAGGTATGATGGCCCTATAATGACATTCTCCTAATAAGATCGGTGCCCCAAGGGAAGAAGTGACCCAAGCAGATGTCCACTTACCTGTTATCAGTCTGAGCTGTGTTATAAGCTCTCTTGTAGTGGCAAGAAAGGTCAGGAAATCAAGTTATACTTATTACAAATTCTAAGGCAGAGGCAACAAAACATAATTGGATTGTAAGGGACATTAAGTCAACCAACCTGCAGCTTCCACTACTCTGCCCATGCCCACAATGGCAGGTGGTGGAGCTGAGTGGGAAGACATTGTCATCTTCGGGACGAAGGGAAAAATGTTTAAGATTCTTTATGTTCCTCACATGCTAATGTGACCATGTTAATATCTCTAGTTGCTTTGTTGAATGGAAAATTGAATCTTTTAACCTCCCCACCCCCAACCAAAGCTCCAAGTTGTTGGCCTTGTCGCGTTTTGCTCAACCCTTTCCCATGCACCAAGCTATGTAAGAGCTCTCTTTTGTCATTAACTTCCGTGAATGTAAGCATGTGTGTGAGTGTCCATGACTCTCTGAGAGTTTATCTGTGGATGTGTTTACACACAGCAGGAGAAATGAGATGAGGCTGGGGACGTACAGGTAAGTCTGTGTTCGTGATCACTTTCTCAGTCATTCCCGAACTGCAGGAAAAGGTGTTCTTACCGAGGAAAAATGAAAACATAACAGTCCATCTCTCCATGATATCTTCTCCTCTTTTTCTGTGAACCTTTGTCTGAGAAACTTGCACTTCTAACCAGCTACTCCTGTTTTGTCCCTGATCCTTTCCTGGTGCTAATGTCTCCTCAGCAATGAGTAGAAAATGTACCGCAGCAGTCACTGAGTTGGGAGTGCTGTGAGCCAGTGAAATATATCCCCCAAAATGTTTCCTTAGACTAGGAATTCACAAATAGCTCATTAGCATATTACCAAATTCCACTGTGCCTCTCTGTCCCACTAACTTTACAAAGAAATATTCCATCTATTCCTCCAACAAGCCTACTTTAAAGAGTAGTTGCTTTCATTGATTGACCACAAAAAGCCATAAATGTTCATGCTGGAAGGTTAGAAACATTAAGAAACTATCAGCATATATAAATGATCTGATTTTATTCTTGTGATTATTTTTTATGAAACTTGCCTGTGTTTAATTTAACTGCTATTGTGTTGCTGAATTATTCTTTCCTTATTTTCCTCTGGGATGTTTCCCTTTTCCTTTTGTTAGCCTACGTAGTTCAACAGCAACAAATTCCTCCTTCTTGTTACTCTGGTTGTGAATATATTTGGCTTATCTGATCCCAATTGTTCCCATAGGAACACCAATATTACCTCTTCCTACACTCAAAATTAGCCATTCGTTCTCAGTCTTCATTACTTTATAACAAGTACAAAAATCCATAATTTGACCTCTATTTTTCACCCCTGCAGCTACCATCATCCAAATGCCTCTTTTAAGGAAATTAATTTAAAGCACCTTTTTAATACCATAATAAATTCTATCAGTGAATATTTAGTAGTCACAATTATCTGTCCTTCTTCAAAAATCCTTAAAAAAAGGAAACTCTAAAACTTCACAGAACCATAAAAGCAAAAAGGATTTTTCTAAGGTCATCTAGTCCATGTTCTTACCTCTGGGATTCAACTGTCCCAGAGTGACTGATTCTCACATGCTTTTAATATAAAACAAACAAATAAATATATTTTCCTTTTCTATTTTTGTTTTTGGATTCCAAGACTCAGGAAGGATGTGGCAGTGAGGAGTGCTATGTAATACCCTACGGCTGTTGATGGTAGGGTGCTGAAGTTAGAACACCAGACGATATAAACGTGATTCTGACATAATACAAAAAGCCTTCTATGTTCCCCAAAATGCATGCTATTGCTGATAATGTCACTTCCCTTCTGTGGATAACATTATCAATAAGTTATTGAGTCAATCAACCAACCCAATTCATTTAAATCAACTAATTATTGTACTTGTTCCATTACATTTTTGCCTTTTCCACCAGTTTTATTACCATTTTGTTCTCTCAATATTCCAGGTTTGTTGATTGTGTCTCCTCTGGCACCACCAACTTATAAACCCCACCATTTGTAGATAAAATAAAATTATTTGTAGACACCAAGTTCCAAACTCTTCATATAATGCAAAAATCTGAGAGGTAAATTTGCTGCAAACCCTTTATGAGAATAGCACATGGAAGTCTCTTCCTCTGCCTCTATAAATCCATCTCATTTTGTTTTTCTCCCCGTGTTGAAAGAATGGCTAGTTTTGTTTTAGTTAAATATCTGATAAGTACATTATTTGTGCCTGAAGGCCAAGGGCCATGAGGCACAAAAATTATAAATTTAACTTAGAACATGGGAATTACATAGCATGGCAAGATTCTCAGTTTACAGAAATAAATGAAACTAAAACTAATTGGGAGATCAGTAAAGCCATATATTTCCTATGTTTATGCTGGACTTTTATACATATTCTCATCAAGTGAAATGTCAGGCAGACTTACCACACTATTTAGATGATGATGATGATGACGACGACGACGACAATGACGATGATGATAATTACTATTTGGATTATTATTATTATTTGGCTGAACTGAGGGCATAAACTGAATTCGAGTTAGTAAAATGCACATGTATTTTATTCTCCCCATACTTCATTGAAATTACTCATTCCAAAATCACCAATAGACTATTTTCAATTACGGGAATGTTCTGGTACAGTTGACACTACTGACGACTTTTTCCTTTAATTATCATTCTTTCTTGGTTTCTTGGGTGCCATTCTTTTCTGATTCTTGTGTTACTTTTTTGTGAACATACTGAGTCATTATGGGTTTCTTTTTCTAAAACCAGCTCTTAAATATTACAATTTCCTTGTTTATTTCTCCTTTACTTCTCTTACTTGTTCACAACATCAGTTCCCACCTTGATTTTTCTGATTTCCAAATGTGTCTCTTAACCTGAGCTTCTGACTCATATGTGCTCTTATCTGCTTCATGTGTCCACCTGGACATCCCATAGGCATCTTAAAACTGAGCTCATGATCTTTGTTCAAACCATCTTCTTGGGCATTCCTTCTTCTATTAATAATTCCACAGTTTGCTCACTTTCTAAATTTAGAAAACTGAGTAATTCCAGCTTCCTTTTATGCCATCAATCCCTATATAAAATTAGTCTCAACAATCTGTCAATGTAGAATATTTTTAAAACCTGTTCTCTGGTCTGTGGCTCCTGCCTTTGTTCCAGCCAACATTATTTTCTTTCTTGATTTATGACAAGAAATTCCTCCATCATCTCCCTGGTACCAGTTTTGTTTCTGAAATGCCAGGTGCAGTAATGCCACCAGGATAATCTTTTGAAAATGTTTAACATAATTGTTACAGGTTGAATTGTCTCCCCCAAAATCATGTGTTGCAATTCGAAACCCCCAGTTCCTCAGAAAGTGAACTTATTTGGAAACAGGGTTGCTGCAGATGTAGTTAAGATGGGCTTCTACTGGAGCAGGGTGGCCTCCTAATCCATTATGACGGGTGTCTGGTAAAAAGAGGAAATTTGGACGTGGACATGCACACAGGCAGAACACCGTGTGAACATGAAGGCAGAGATTGGAACAACACATCTACTGCCAAACAAGGCCAAAAACTGCTAGCAACTCCCCAGAAATTCGGCGAAGGCATAAAACAGATTGCTCTTCACAGCTCTCAGAAGGAATCACTCTGCCAACACCGAGGTCTCAGATTTCTACCCCCCACAACTGTGAGACAGCAAGTTTTTGTTGTCTCAGTTCATGGGATTTGTAAGGGCAGTTCTGGAAAACTAATAAAACAATCAATATATTTCTCTCCTCTAGATCTTCAAACTGGTGGATGATACCCCTTGTCTATGGCATCAAACGCCAATGTCTCACCATAATATATGAGGCCTAATCTGGTCCTGACTGCACTTACCCCTTCACTTGTTTTATTACTGCTTTCCAAATTTGCTGCATATCATTTATCCCATTGTGACATGCTCTTCTGTGTTTTTGTGTTTGGTGGCCGTCTGCCTGATGCTTTTCCACCATCATTTACTGGGCAATTTTAAGCTATTCATTATGGCACATCTATGGCACCTCATGCTCTGTGAGTTACTTCACAGTAGAGTTAGATTTCCATTGTCTCTGCCCTGCTGGATTCTTCTCCCCTTCCATTTTTTGTGGTGTTTACCAAGGTACTTTTCATCCTTTATCAACTCTCCCTACCCACGCACTCATTCCCCATAGGTTGAACTCTTTAAGGGAAGAGATTTTCATGTGTTCATCTGGCACAATGAAAGCTAAGAAAATATTTTGAATAGATAAATGAGCCCAGAATTTCTTCAACCCTCTCTCTATTCATAAAGAGACATTTTCTCTTCTCACTGGGTATCTAGCTGCTCTATGCATGCATGTTTATTATCCTACTTTATAATTAAAATGTTAACTTTTTGTTATTTTTGTTTTAACCAGATGATATGTTTTCTTCAAAGCTGTCATTTATTTATAAGCATGAGAAATAAACATATTTTGAATGTCCTGTTGGTCAAGATTCATAAACTTTTTATAACACTCAATGCAGAAAATCATTAGGCAAAGGAAGAAAATAAAATGGTTTTATCCTACAAATGTCTTTTCAATTCAGACCTTTGGTTTTGAGCCTGATACCAAAATGGGCCTCCAGGCAGAGGCAGCACTTAAAGTTGAAAACGAGAGTCAATGACCACGCAATGCTCTTGGCGAGAAGTGCACTGCTGGAGACGGAGTATTGGCCAATGGAAAGAGAACCAGACACGGGTAACCCAATGGAGCATTGCAGTTAATGTTTGTTTAGCAAGTATTTGCTTTAGAAAATGTAAGTGTGACAGTTAATAAACAAAATTCTGGACATAGGTAATAATGTTTTCTTCCTTAAAAAGAATTTCAATATACTTGTTCAAGTACAACTGGACTTGAATGGCAATAAAATAAATAGTAAATAAAATGCCTATAAATGACAAAAAAGAAAGAATTTCAATATAATTATAATTGCACTTGAATATCTCAAATGAGTGCATTGGATTTTAATATTCCACTCAGTGTTCAGTAAGAATCATAGAATTTTAAGTCATAAAGGAGAACACAGATTATCTAGTTAAAACCCCAATTTTTGGATTAGATTGCTAAGGCCTAGACAGGCTGAACAACCTGTCCAAGTTCATGTAGCTATTAGGTGGATGGAGAAAGACTGGAACCCAGACCACCTGCCTTCTGTGAAGCATTCTTTCTAGTCTACTGTCATTGTCTCTCTTAAAGGACAGTCCAATCCCAACAAAATCTAAGAAGAACTGTACTCTCTCCATGTATCCCACAAAGAACACCAGTGCACTCTAAGTTATTTATTTTATATGAAACTGTAAGCCCCATATCCTATGTTTCACTAATCTAAAATTATATTAGCTGTAATAAACAGGGAACATGGATTTGAGGAGTATGTTTTGGTTGGTTCATGTTTCGTTAAAAAAGTTATTTAAAGTGGTTTAAACTTTAAGTGGTTCTTCCTCTCAATTAATGTCCATATAGAAAGGAGATGTTGCAAACCCATTTCGCTGACTGCCCTTTTATGAAACAATCATTGTGGAAGATAAATAGATGAAGGCGTTATCACAATTTTATGCATGAAAATTCAAAGATCCACGTTACTGTGAATTCTAAAGGTTGCTGCCATTTTCTCTGTAGCTTGTAATCTCACATATAACTTGTTTCTTCTCAATATTTTGATCAGAACAGGAATATTTGTATCCCTTGCATCTGGAAGGGAACTAAAGATTTAATAGATGGTCTATAAATATTGGTGTTAACACTGATGAAAACACATCAGATCCTTTTTAGATTCAAACAAGGAATAAATGATAAACACAATATTAAATAAAAGCTGTTGGCAATTGCAATAGAGACCTTTCTGGCAGTGATTGTATACTTTGGCTCCCTGGAGTAATAATACATGCCAATTATTACATTCAGGGTGTCTAGGAAAGATATGTTACACTTATGTCCATGACAGTGCCTCACACTATGTATGGCCTGCCAAACAATGCACCTCTGAAAGCTGAGTTTGCCTTTTGTTATTTGATTAATATAATTCCCATAGACATTATCCTTGAAGAATTAGATGTTCAAAATATTGCAACTGGAGTTAGGATTCTGAAATCTGTCACTGACAAACTACATAACTGTAACAAGTTTATTGAATAACTTATACCCCATGAGGTACACTCGATATTTTCCAACCTCAGCCTAGTACTCCATTCCTCGTCAATTGATGGTACCTTGAAGAGACCTCCTGCCTTTCTAGGGGTTTTGTTTGTTTGTTTATTTGTTTTGTGATACAAAGAGTCTCATTTTGCTCACTAAGACTCATTTTTCTATCATGAAGTTTAATCCAATCCACTTTAAATGTCAATTCTCATCTCACATTCAAATAAAGTTTCTCCCTGCCGGCCAAGTTCAGGCCTGAACCATGCTGCAGCAGAGAGGAGCCAGGTATGATCTTTGCTTTTATACTTTCTCTAGATCTTTCATTCTTTGATACTTTTTTTCTAATGGAAAAGAATATTGGAAGAAGAAAAATAAAAGCCTTATACATTTAGCATCTTGACAGGCAGCCAAAGGTGACTCCTCTGGGAAAGCACCCAAATTCACACTCTTTTGTGGCATGTACTTCTGAATTTTTTAGAGGCCTGCACAGAAAATGTCCATACTATTCACCCACTGATGCCTTCCTGGGTGACCATATCTGCCCTGTTTTGCTAGGTTGCGCAGTGGCAACAAGCATAACTTAGTGATTTATAATAACAAAAGTTTATATCTAGTTTACATTGTATGACCTCTGCTGATTAACATTATCTTTTCTCCCAGCATTTTCCTTCTGGGACTCATAAGGAAGAGCCAGCCCTAATCTGGGACCTGCTGCTGACATTACAGAAGGAACATCAGATGACTCAAAGTTTTCATTAAGAAGTATTAAATGCCATTTCTGCTTAAAATCCACTAGCAGAGTGAGTCAGTCACATAGAGAAGATAGGGCAGATGTATGATCCTCCCAAGGACAGGAAAAGAAAATTTTTGAATGAACCAAACTACCTTCCACCATGACCCTTTGCATCCCTCCCCAGCTGATCTTCCGCTGCAGGAAATACACTGCATAGCCTCCAGCCGTTGATGGAGGCAATGTCACACTGTCATGTCATGCTCTTGTGTGGAATATTTGCAAGATGGCTCCAACATGGCTGCCTTTCACTATCCCTACTTACCCCCTAATATCTGTTCACAACATCTCCCTGGCCCTTGATTCCATTTGTGACATCAACTTGGCCATGGATTCATACATTATTTTCATGGCAAATAATGGAAAGGAATACTGTTTTCCTGCTGCCATCTCTTCTACCTTGTTAATGGGAGCTTTTTAAAACCTTACTCACACACCTAAAATTGTCAAAGAATAAGTAGGAACCAGGATATATATTCTACCTGAACTCAAAGTGCCAATTTCTCCAAAGTGCTTTCTTATCATGATCTACTCTGGTACACCAGAGGTAGACCTAAAAGTTTCTGATGCTCAGCAAACATTAAACTAAGGAATGAGATGCTAGTGTTCCCTTGTTGAGTAAGCTTGCCTTTTACTATCAGGGATTCTCTTGAATCCTTTCTTGTGTGAGTTGGGAAGCAGCTTCTCTCCTTTCCTTAAAGAAGAGAAAAGGTGAAATGCTACTACCCTCCCTACCAGGCTGAAAGCTCATGAAATACATAAATCTACTCATTATCAAGTGCCAGTCTTCTATTTACAAAGCCTGAGAGTCATCTTGAGGATGAGAGTTGATGGACACTGTTGGCCACCTCTTCACTAGCCCCAGAGGTGCTGTCTGGCATCTCCTCAAAACTACTTAGAGTATGGAAATTCCTAATGCTATTATCCATAACTGTGGACGTTAAGCTGAAATCCAGAGATGAATGCACACATACACCCTTCCATATCCTGTTTACATAACCATGGACAAGTAAATTAACCTATACAGGATGTAGTCTTCTCATGGGGAAGAGTACCGTGAACTGTAGGGCACTTCTCTAAGTAGTATCAAAACTGATAGGAAGGGGATTAAGAAATACAAACTTCCGGTTATAAATAAGTCACAGGGATATAATCTATAGCAGAGGGACTATAGTCAATAATACCATAGTAACTCAGTACAGTGACAGGTGATTACTTTAGACTTATCAGGTGATCACCTCATAAGGTATATAAATGTGAAATCACTATGTTGAAATCTGAAACTAATATAATATTGCATGTAAACTATAATTTTAAAGTAAATTAATTTTTTAAAAACAGGAAAAGTGAAGAAACACTTCATACAGGAGACACTTGGATCCTGGACTTATTCATATACTGGCAATGGAGGGTAGACTTCTCTTGTAAAGCACAAAGTGGTTTTCAAACACATAGTTTGAACCACTGAACTTTTGCCTTCATTTTATTTTATTTTTTTTACTGTTGTTCAGTTACAGTTGTCCCCATTTCCCCTATTACCCTCTCCCTCCTTAACCACCCCCACCTCCCACATTCAATACTCTCCATCACCCGTTGTCTTTGTCCATGTTCCTTTATACATGTTCCTTGATGACACTTCCCCCTTTTCCCCCCTCTCCCTTCCCCTCTGGTTACTGTCAGTTTGTTCTTTATTTCCATGTCTCTGGTTGTATTTTGCTTGCCTGTTTGTTTTATTGATTAGGTTCCACTTATAGGTGAGATGATATGGTGTTTGTCTTTCACTGCCTGGCTTATTTCACTTAGCATAATGCTCTCCAGTTCCATCCTTCCTGTTATGAAGGGTAGGAGCTCCTTCTTTCTCTCTGCTGTGTAGTGTTCCATTGTGTAAATGTACCACAGTTTTTTGATCCACTCATTTACTGATGGATACTTAGGCTGTTTCCAGAACTTGGATATTATAAATAATGCTGCTATGAACATTGGGGTGCGTAGGTTCTTTGAATTGGTGCTTCAGGATTCTTAGGATATAATCCCAGCAGTGGAATTTGCCAGGTCAAAAAGCAGTTCCATTTTAGTTTTTTGAGGAAATTCCATACTGTTTTCCACAGTGGCTTCACCAGTCTGCATTCCCACCAACAATGTACTAGGGCTCCCTTTTCTCCGCATCCTCTCCAACACTTGTTTGTTCATTTGCTTATGATGGCCATTCTCATGGGTGTGAAGTGGTATCTCATTGTGGTTTTAATTTGCACCTCTTTGATGGCTAGTGATGCTAAGCATCCTTTCATATGTCTCTGGGCCCTCTGTATGTCCTCCTTGGAGAAGTGTCTGTTCAGGTCCTTTGCCCATTTTTTAATTTGATTGTTTGTCTTCTTGGTGTGGAGTCATCTGAGTTCTTTATATACTTTGGAATCAAACCCTTGTCCAAGGTATTGTTGGCAAATGTATCTTCCCATACAGTTGGTTCCCTTTTAATGACATTTTTGACTTAATGTAATGCACCTTCAACTATACCAGCAAAACATGTAGATCCCCATTAAGCCAATTTTAAATGCTTGCTGTTTTGTAAAAACCATCATGCATACACTTCAGAATTTTCCATTCTCAACTACTCCTTTCACATCACAAGAAATTTACACAACTTAAAAAGCAAAAATTTTAAATTAAGTTATAAGAGATTCAGGGAACTCTAAATTCAGTCCAGTTTTTCAAACCACAACTGGGGAAAATAAAAAGTTCTTTCACAAACTTCAGTTTGTGTTATAGTCTTAATTTTATTTAAATGTAGGTATTTTGTAATTTCCATTTTCTTTCATATAAGAAGAGAACGTCTGAGGGGGATTTTGGATATACAGCTTTATGAGCTGAAGGTGTCCTGCAGAAGCTAGTCTGTGCATCGTGCTTACCCTTCATGCGGCTGATGCAGGCACTCTGGAGCTATTGTCTATCCTCAGGTTGTGTGAACAGCATGTAATTTCAAGGAATTCAGAGCTAACACATCACAAAAGCCATTAGAAAAGAAAGAGATGAATCAACATCCCACTAGAAATGCATATAAAATTTTTAGTTTATTTAATACATTGGTAATCTTATTTTAGGTTTTATAGAGGTTATTTTCCTCTTCGGAAACAAAGTGTTACTGTAAACTGGTCTCTCAGGAAGCATTTCTTGATTTTTGTGTGTGTGTTACATATTTTTTAATATAGTTTATTGATTATGCTATTACAGTTGTCCCAGTTTTCCCCCTTTGCCCTCCTCCACCTAATACCCCCCCATTCCCTCAGGCAATCCTCCCCACCTTAGTTCATGTCCATAGATCATACATATAAGTATTTTAGCTACTCCATTTCCTATACTGTTCTTAACATCTCCCTGTCTATTCTGTACCTACCGCATTTGTTGATTTTAACGTGCCCCTATGGCATCCTCTCAACCATGTGAAATTCTCTTTAAAGAATCAGTCCTAAATTTGGAATGTGTAATTTTCAACCACATGGTGCCTAAGTGGTCCATAAACAGGTACCATACACTGGAAAGTAACACTCAATAGCTGGAAGGAATGCTAAGAGTCAACTAAGAGCTTATGCTCTTAGCAAAGTAGGAAGAATAAGACAAGCGGAAAGAATTAGTATTTTTAAGTTAATTAACTGTTCTATTTCCTGACTGAATTTAATATTTGATAGTTTAAAACTGTCATGCTAATGGTATATACAGAGGAAATTAACAGAGGAGGTTCAGAAGGTAAGGCACTAGGACCACCACTGAAAAGATCCCCACATTCCACTCACTTGCTCATATAGTTTTCCTAGGGGTGGAGGAGTTGGGTAATTTAGTATAAAGACCCTGCTAGTCTTCTTTCTAGAAGTAATAAAAAATTATGTTGGTATCTACAAGGCAACAAAATCAAATTAAATTAGTGAAATTAAAAGATAAAAGTTAATTGATTTTTATCTTTTGTTACATTGATTGAGAGAGAAAATAACTTCCTGGAGAACAGGAAGAAGCAGCGGAGCAGGAAATGGAAAGGGAAGAGGTCTTGAATGAGTAGAAGCAATCCAAGATCAAGTTCAATGGAAGAATAGTACACAAAGGAAGAAGGGTAGGAGAAGGAAATTTGACCCATCAGAGAGATCCTTTGGGAAGAGATCTATAATTTCTAGAGAGAAGGCAATATGCCATATTTCTTTGACAAGACAGAAGAGTCCTCTAGAGTTAGGAAAGGTGTAGAAATTAGTGGATCTACAGAGAAGCAACAGGAGAACAGAGAGAGCCATTTATTTAAATTACATGGACAGTCAGTAGCTGTTCCCTCCTCCTAGAGTGAAGGCCATCATCTCAGTGTGGGGTCCACAGGGACATAGCTGTTTGCTAACTAGCCCTGTACCCAGAACAAAGATCAGTCAATAAATGTAGTTTGAAGATGAACAATAAATGAAGGCATTCTCTGGCTCACCTTCCCTTACTTCTAATGTGAAACAGGGATACATGCAATAAACAGAATCAGAGCTCCAAGCTGGGAAGTACAGGTTATTGATAGCATGGTCCCATCTATGCTCCCATTTTGGAAGAGTTGGGGATTTTGTAGGTGGAAAGAAGATTGACAAAATAATGGTTAGTTAAATAAATAAAGGAACAGAACAGGATCTGATGACTGCACCAAGGATTATTCTGCCAGACTGATGAACACCTGACTGCAGAGTATTACACAGTATCAGCTAGAAGCCTGCCAGGTTTACACTAACTTTAGAATCAAAGTGTCGGGGGAGGGAGAATGTTATCAGATAAAACTAGAAAACTGGGTATAATGAAGGACTCCCGCCATTACAATAAAACAAGTTATGCAACTGGTACAGATGAAAGAATTCATAGTTAAAGTGACCAAAAAGAAGGTCAGGCTGGGGTGGAGGGAGTGGTGGTGGGGGAAATGGAGACAACTGTACTTGAACAACAATTTTTAAAAAAAGAAAAAAAAAGAACTCTACTCTGTGTTCAGAGCTCAGAGTATCAACAATATTTGGAGTTTAATTCCAGATAGTAAATTAAGGTTTGTTGTTTGAAACCATGATTATGACAACAAAAAAAAAGTTGTATACTTTGTTCTAGTCAAACCTTGGAAGAAGATGGAGCTGAACTCTACATATCATGCAGATGGGAGTTTGTGTGGAACTGGAGTCTTTTACTAGCATGAAAAAAACCTCAGTGAAGGTAAAAGAGGGGAGAACACAGTAAATGTTAGAGAATGCTCTACACCCAGTTACTGAAAGAAAATCTTGTTCCTGATCTTAGAACTCCAGTGATTTGGGACATGTGCCTAGGGAGAGCCCAAGGTAAAAGCCCAAGCTGGTCATAGTAAGAACAGTGTTTACCCAAGGAATTAAAGGCCTTGTATTTGGAAGAAAAAACTGGACCTTAGTTGAGCAGAAAACAGTATTGAATGGCAGATTTAACGATCAAGACAAGGCAAAAACTAGGAGTGGGCAGAAGCAGGAAGGATTAAGGGTGAGCTGGTGTGTTATGGAAAAATTTGGGACAGTTCACAATTAAAACAATAGACAGCAAGAGAGTGTTTGGATTACCCTCACAGGGGATGTTACGTGCATGAGAGGTGGGTGTGGGCAGGAACACGAACAGGTGGCAGAGGCGGGGGCTTGAAAGAATCAGAGCCTGAACCTGGACAGGAAGACAAATATAATTGTGTGGGGAATTTTCAACTTCCCTGTAATCTGTTAAAAGTCTCATTTCATCAAGAGAAATAGCAGTTTGACATCATCATGGAAAGCACTGGTTTTATGGCCACATGGGCTCAGTTTGAAACCTAGCTCTGCGGGGTGACATTGGGCAAAACAATGATCTTAATATTGGCCTCAAATTCCTCATCTGCAAAATGGGTGTTATAATAATGGTATCTACATCACTGTCACAACAGGCAGATTAAATGAGATGAAAAATTTAAGGAGTTGTACTGTGACCATCATCACCCCTACATAAATTTTAGTCTGTTCTTATTAATATGTAAACTATCTGATAAATTCTTTATTTACCTTGAAGTAAACTTTTTCCTACCACAAGTCTATCTACCTAATTGTTAAAGAAGACTTGGTCAGGGGGGTGGAAATGAGAAGACCTTTGAAAGAAGTGACCTTGCCTTGTCATCAACAGTTCTCTAAGTCAGTGTACTTATAAGGCACCTGGATTTTTTTTTAATATGTCCTCTCTGACTCAGTTGGCCTGGTGTGGGGGCTGGAGATTCTGCACTTCTAACAAGCTCCCAGGAGGTGCCGGTCCATGTACCACACTTTGATCAGAAAGGCCACCAACTACCAGAAAGTAGTGGGAAACGTGGCAGGAACATAACAGGGATTTCAACATGGCAAACTTCTGAGGCAGCAAGAAATATTGGTAGGATTTCCTGGATCAAAGCCTAAAGAAAAAGGATGGCTCAAATCCAAAGCCAATGTTATGAGATGTAGTTTTCAAAAATGATATTCTGACTCTACAATCTCAAATAGTCCTGAGGGTATTTCTATATAGCTACAGGCATCAATGAAAAAAATACAGAAAATAAAAGAAAGGAAAATAACTTAGGAACAAGAGAAGCCTAGGCTTGCATAAATAATATTAAAAAGTTGATGAATTCTAGAATTCATGGAGGTTGGGAAAGCCACCTAAAGCTAGTTTGGAAAGATATTTTTAGACAAAGAACAACACAATGACATAGGCCCTCTGTAAAAAGATTGACCTGTCAACAAGTATGGAGAGAACACCAGACTCCTCAGCCTTCAGCTTGCTTCTCCTGATCATGGTCTGCACTCTAGAAAGTGGAGGTTAAAATTGGTGCGAAGGACGAGAAGCTAGTACGGGCTGGAGCTACCATATTATAGCGCCCTATTTTACTAAATGAGTTCAAATGTTTCCATTTAGGTTATACTTCATACTCATTAGAGATTGCTAAACAAACGTTTGTGAAAGCGTGAGGAGCACAAAAGTTCTAGACAACCCTAACTGACCAAACATTGCCCTATTGTTTTAATAGTGGTTTCCATAAGTGTTGTCTAATGAATGCTAATGATACTAATTCTTGGCTGGATTTGAGACATATTATTTTAATGAAAACTAATAAAGACAAGTATTTTTTCCCAATTTTTCCAATGAATTCTTATTCATCCTTAAAGAACCTATCCAAATGTAACTTTTTTGATGAAGTAATTTCTCATTCTCTTACACAAAATTCATTACATTTGTTCTCTGTGTTCTCATTAATCTTAGAAAAAAAATTTTTTTTTTACTTAACATCTTAACCGTACTTAACGGCATTACATTTTGGTACCTTATCTGCATGTGCATTTTCCAACCTGACAGAGAATGGCTTATTTTTATCCTTACAATCCTTATGTTCTGTACAGTGTGTGATACATAGATTAACAAGTTTCAAAACTGAAGTCTACACTCCTAGAACACGTGCACCAAACTCAGTCTTAGCCTATACTCACAGAAATCTAGAATATGGGAGATATACTGTATTTTTCAGACTATAAGATACACTTTTCCTCCAAAATTTGGGAGGGAAATGGGGGTGCATCTTATAGTCCAAATGTAGCTTACCTGGCTCGCTGGGCAGAGGGGTGGGGGTTGGAGGCGGTGGAGCAGGGTTTTTTTTTTTCCTATTTTCCTCCTCTAAAACCTAGGTGAGGCTTATGGTCCAGTATGTCTTACAGTCTGAAAAATATGGTAAGTCACAGTCAGTTGAGTGGTGTAGCAACTATGTTTCGAATACAAATTTTTTAACACACGGTTTATCCCACTTCATGGCCTCTGCAGCCCCTGTCACCTGAGGTGGTGACAGTATCAGCTATGTCATGCTGTTGGACAAGAGGCTTCATCTCTCTTGCTCAGTGTTTGCGTAGGTAACAATAGTACTACTGCATAATGCTGCTAGACTGATTAAGGGAAATCATGGAGACAGAAAACACTTGGAACAGTGGCCAGCATGTCGAAGCTCTAGGTGTCAGCTGTGTGGTTGTTGTCATTTGGTCTTTGTTCTGGGTGCTGCATGTGAGGAGCACCATTGATAAGCAGCCCAGTCCCGAGAGCAGTGACCAAGAGAACTAAAGAGTCATAATCATTTCAAGAAGAAGGCTAAACTATCTCCAGCTGCAAGGCTGGAACTGAGATTTGAGGAGGGTAAAAGGGACAAAGGACAGGATGGCCCTCTTCAAAAATGAGACAGTAAGTAGCCTGGTTCTAGCTCACTCAAGAGGACAAAAATGGGACCAAAATCGGAAACCACATAGAGAAAGACAAAGAAAGAAAGTTCAAATAAAGAAAAGCTTTTCTCACACAGCAGGTAGAATGGGATGTCTCTAGAGCACAGGTGGCAAACACAAGGCCCGCAGGCTGAATCTGGCCTCCACCTTCTTTTATCCGACCTGGCACCTTGTTTCTACCCAGCAGCAGTGCCAAGTTCTTGCTTAACTGTTAAGGAGTAGTTACATTTACACAGTCCTAAAATTATATTCGACCCTTTGAAGGCAACCACGAGGCTGATGTGGGCCCCGGTGAAAATGAGTTTGACACCCCTGCTCTAGAGGTATTTAAGCAGAATTAGGAACATGCTGGTAGAGCTGGTAAATACAAGATCGAATCATTGAACGGCAGGGAGCGTGGGTTACCTTGTTTCCACAGTCGTCGGGCTCTAGACCCTTCGCTTTACAGATGAGGGATTGAGGCCCAGAAAAATGAAGAGATGTGGCCAGAGACAGACACAGAACTCATTGGCGGCAGATCCTGGACTAGAACCCAGTTTGCCAATTCCCTCTCTAGGGCTCTTTTCAGCAAGTCTTCTTGCTTCAGAAAGAAGGTACTTTCCAGAACAGGTGGAGGTGTGCTCCCAAGTACGAGTGTGAAGTACGTGGACAAGTGAGGCAGAGTGCTTGAGAGGGAATGAGTAGAACAAACCGTGTGGAATAAAGCCACGGAGTTGTGGATACACAATGCCTGGAGCTTTTCCGGCCACTTTGTGTATGCTGCTCCCAAACACGAGTTTATTTGTATATATATATATTATATACATAAAATCATAGGGCATTCTAACATGTGAAATTTAAAGAGTATAAACTCTATAAACCTGAGATTGTATTTGCCCATTTTATTTCATATGTCCCAAATTTTCATCTGAAATAAATGTTTGCTAGGCTTCAGTTCAATGGTCGTATATATCAACTGATTTCTCTCTATCCATTTAACTGCGTATGGGTGCTATTTAAGCTTTACAGGAAAAACATTTTGAAAAACATGAGCTTTTAATACAGAGACTCTTTGGGAGAGATGATAGGCCTGGATGATTGACATCCAGAAACTGTGGAGTCGAACTTCTTCCATTCAACTTCTGAATTTAGGAAAACCGCTTGACTTCTAAAATCTCCACTTCAACCCCTGTAAAATGGAGGTAACAATAGTACCCATGCCACAAAACTGTAAGGATTAATTAAAATGATTCATGCTGGAGTACTACTTAATTTTCAGTTTTATTTTATTTAATTTTTTATGTTCAGTTTTCATGTGGGAAATGATTCAAAGAGAAGAATAAGCAACTAGAACATGTTGACTTAAACTAAAAAGAAACATGTAGTTAATTTAATACTATCCTTATGAAGTTTATTGGTGTTGAATCCAAGGGAATTCTGTGTACAGATGTTTTTCTGCAAAAGAGGTTCTCACTACGTATTACAGAAACTCGTGGGGGAAAGGAAGGTCAGAGACCACTCTACCTCCTGCTCTAACCATCTCTGTATCCCCACTCGGGACAGCAGCCAGCCTACGCTTGACTATCTCAAGAGGTATCACCCATTTCAACTGCATTTAACAGTAATACAAAACGGTATGAGGAAAAAAGAGAAATTTCTCTCACAAAAAATCCCAGTTGGTTTATAGAAGAGTTTATCCTGCTTCTTAAGGCATCAATCATATGAAGAATAAAATAAAAGACTGATTAATGTGATTGATAAAATATAAATTTAGACATTTCAAGTTTATTAGTGATAAAATAATTTACAAATTTTAACTGGGCAATAAACTATATATTCCAAGTAGGTTTTATAATCATAAATATTTTGTTCAGTGTGGGAAAGATGAGAATGTTTTCAAAATTATTCTTAATATTTGACATATAATTGGTTCTTAATAGATGTTAGTCGAATACATGAATAAAAAGTCAATGAATTAAGAAGTGGTAGTGGAAAGATAGTTCATGAAAGTTGCTTTAAGTTTGCCAGATTTAACACATAAAAAGAAACTTCTTATGGTAATAAACATAAATTACTCTTTACCTGAAATTCAAATTTAACTGAGCATCCTTTATGTTTTCTGGCAAGTTTATACTCAGAGGGGGGAAACTAAGGGCAAACATACATGAAATCATCAATATTTATCTATAGTAAAGGAAGAAATGAATTTTCTTCCAAGGCTGTTGATAAATATAAGGAATACACAATATATATGTTTAAAAATAAAACAAAACTTAAAAAGAATTAAGGAGAATAAAGGCAAAACCCCTTTAAAAATACAGCTTTTTTGAAAACCTTGCCAGACTCCGAGAGATGTTATGGCCTACCCTACCCTGTGTGTGTGTGGGCGTGTTTTGGGATAAACTCTAAAACAGCTTCTAAGTGTTTTCTGTACTTTGTCCTTGTCCACTTGGAGGTCATTAGGGATGAGCTGTTGCTTTGGTTGCAAGCATGGTCTTACACTTTGGGTTTCATTATAAAGTCTTAAAAGATTGTTACATTAAAAGTAAAATAAAAACCGATTCACAACCAAAACCTCAAACAGAATTATTTTATTCACTGACACTGGGAACTATAGACCTGACAAGTTCCTAAATATTAAGCAAAACCTTAAAATCCTAGGCTGGACTCTTACCTAGACTCTTAAGATCCTTCGAATGTCAATTTATAAATTAACAAAAGTGAAAAAATATTAATTATACATAAAATTATATGTCTTGCCAATAATATCATAGATGCCAGAAATATTAGGAACCACATCTGAATTGTCCACCATTTATGTAGCTGGATTGTTGCATGAATCCTGGTATATAATAGGTACTCAATTATCATTAACTTAATCAAATTTTAGGGCAAATAAAGCATAAATAGGAGTGTCACTGTCTTTACCTTATGTAGTTAACTCCTCATCAGTATGTTTTTCTGTTCCCGAATGCCTTCTTAGTGTTTATTGATTAAATGCAATAGTAAAGTAATGCCTCAGTTTCTTTATCTGTAAAATGGAGATAATGACGCACCTACCCCACAGTGTTGTTACAGGTAAAGGGCTTCGTATAGGTAATGGCACTCAGTACATAGCAAATTCTATTCTCCGGCAGCAGCAGCAGCAACATTTACACTTGGACCTTTCTGCAGTGAGCATTTCATTCTTTTACATTCTTTTGTCTTTACAGTTGGGTTAGAAGCCTAGTCGTGGCCTGAAGAGACTCCCCGAGAGTTTAAAAAGAAACCTCACCCCTTCTGGAAGAGTCTAGCCTAAAAGTGTCCTTGGAAAGCAATGTCCCCCATCTATGTTTGATTGTTTATCGCCCCCACAATGCCTCTTCTTTAGAATCCTCTCCTGAATGTCGATTATAACACTTTAAACCTGTCTGACTGTGCTGGCTGCCCCCCCCTCAATTTTTCCCTTCAATTCTAATAGTCTATTGTGATGTCATCATCTCAGCTGCTTTTATTCGGAGTACATCATCTGAAAATGGAGAATGATCCAGCAAATTGTCTTTTACAGATCTGTTTAACACAGAATAGCATGTTTTATATATGTGCGGTATTGCACAGTTACATTAGGACTTCCTATCACCTATTGTTTGAATAGACGCAGATCAACAGACCCAAATTAAATGTTTAGTATATGTTTTGGCTTGAAATACTAAGCTATACTAAGCTACTGTTCTTTCTGTATAAACACTAGCTCTCAAGCCGTCTTAGAACAAAGTTTTATTAATAAATGTAATGAACTTAAAACTCAGCCTAACAATACAAATCGGTGGTTGTTATATGAAGTTGTTAAAATCTCCTTCCCCCATATTGCCAAAATCACCCTCCTGAATCACCCTGCACGGTGATGAAAGATGTAAGGCTATTTTTATTGGGCTTTCTTGCTAGGGGAACACAACTTTCTGATCAGATCACGTTCCAAATCTGGCAGAAACCGGTGTTCAGTCCCCCTTGCTGCCTCCTGAAATTCGAGCATGGTGAGCCACCACCCACCAGCCAGCCTCACTTCATTCACTTTCCCTTTAACCTGGCTCACCGAGTTTTGTCTCTTGCAATGAACTATAATTTACTTTCAAAATTATTTTCCAATGCTAATAAAATTTTTATTTTTACAAAAATTCATAACACTACATCTTCCCTTTTTTAAATCATTCATGATCTAGATAATCTAGTCCAGTGACTCTCTGCCTTGGCTGTGCAGCATCTTAAAAATACAGATGTTTCTCTACCTGACTCCCAGAGAAGTGAATGAACATTTTTATGAGTGAAAAACAGTCCTTATATTTTCACATAAACTTTATAGGACATTCTGATGATCAGCCATGAGATTCTTCTCATTCACCCTAACTCAACAAATTAGTAATATTATTGTTTTATTACAGACTGAGAAAATAATAAAGGTAATAATAATAAGATGATAAAGAATAAAGGCAAAATGTAGACATGAAAAAGAAATATATACCAGCCTTATTTCTTTATATCCTAGCATATCATCTTATAATTGGGAACACCTTGTTCTTGGAAGTCTGGATCTCTGGTGAGGAATGATGGGATACTAGGAAATTGCCTGTGGTACTCTTTAAAATGCCCTTTAGATGAATGACATTAGAATTATTTGCTCTTCAAATGCCTTTTTTTAAAGCATTCCGCTTGATGAAAAGAAACACCCGACATCGAGTTACATATGTAAATGCAGTTCTTTGAGCTAATTATTAGTACCAATTTGCAATGTGATGAAAAGATGTATTCATTTGAATTTTAATGGTCAGTTTTTATTTATACACTTTTAAAATAATTTTCAGCTTAAAGGAAAATAGAATATGTAACTGCACTTTTGAATGATTTCTTAATCCCAAACATATTGTACACATTGTAAATACTGCTGGACAGAGGTTACCCTATCATGATGGTCCAATTATGCATTTTAATCTTAATAAAGACTCAGAGAATTTGTTAATCAATATGCATCATGACTAAATAGACAAATACCCAAGCCAAACTTTCAGAAGAATCTTAGTAGGGGGGAAATATCTTTTCTTGGAAAGGTTGCACTCCTAAATGTAAATAACTGTGACTTACTCTCTGAGTCATATAGTAGACATTAATATCCGTGTACCATAATGAGAATTAAAATGAAATGTTGTTTGTTGATTCCTAATATCTATTCAAAAACAAGTTATTAACTCAGTTATGGAGGGGCCCATTCTCCAGTGTATGAATTATTCATTTCCTCTGTTTTGAAAAGGTTATTGCAGCTGCCACGGCCACGACACTAGTAAAGATCCAGCTTGATGAGAATGTTCGTGAGATGTTTAAGCGTGAAGGAAGGCACTGATTATAAGAGCAAATCATTTTTAATTGAATAAAGAGTCTATAAGCAAAATACTTTAGAATTGTGAAGACTCGTTCTATATGGATTGTTGAACAAAAGCATAAAATGAACTGTCTGAGAATTCCCATGAGCTTCTGGTTTGAAGTGAAATACAACAGATATGATTTCTGCCAACATTCAATCTAGAAAAGGAGCTGATATCAAGTATTATAGTCACAACTTTTGTCAGATACCATTTGCAAACCAGACCAAAGTTCCGCCATTGATTGGGCTTGGCTGCTCTGAGCTCACCAAATTCCAAGGATGATTTAAGTTTTTCCACATAAAGAATATTGTATTAGGCTCTTTCACATGGATTAAATGGGACATAAACAATAGATACAATTCATTATAGAATAGATCATTTCAACCTGGGTTTCAAAATACATTTCTAAAAATTGAGAAACTCTTATTGTATCCTCAAAAACAATGACCAAATCACTAACTATAGCCAATACTATCATTAAAATACAATTTGTTGCTTTATCAGTATAAGGCAGTGCTATGGATGTTATTAATGACAAGTACCAGCCTGAATCAGGGAGATTATATATGACTAAAACCTCTGTGAACAATGTTAGGTAAAGCTAGCACTAACAATAGCTTTGAATTTTGTAAAGTTTTCAGATACATTGTATTACCACAATGGCAAATGATGGCCAGATGAGGAAGCTGTGACATTTGTAACTGCCCAGGTTTCACATCCTTTGCTTTAAGTCATTTTATCAATGTCGCCTTGGAGCTTTTTTAAACACTAGTAAGAGTGATTTAAAACCACACATTTCTAATGAAAATGTATTTCCTATTAGACAATAGAAGTAACACATTCTTCATTGCACTATAATCCCACCAGACTTAATTTATGTAATAGATGGGGAATAAACTAAGAGCTGACACAATCCTGTTTTGGAACATTCAGCACCTCCTTCACCATCATCAGAAAACCAAGATCTTTACGTCACTATTTCAAGCATGCCAAACAGTTACTTTAAATTATCTTGCAGTCCCTTACATTTCAGGACGTTTCAGCTGAAATATTTAATTGTGAATGATATAATGCTGTTCTACCTTGGAAAGCACTCTTCCATGAAAACCAGTGTAATGACAGTGACCATGGATGGCTCGTGAGATGACAGGGAGGGCTCAGAAGTGGGTCGCATACCAGCCATCTATCACAAATCGCGTTGCTGACCAGTCTGTGCCTGGAAAACAGCAGCGATGATTGCCCAGTGCAGCCTCGATTACTCAGAAAGAACTTGATTTTTTAAAATTCTTTTTCTGGCATTACTCCTTTTAAAGTTCATAGTCTGAAACTAGAGATGAGCTTTACTTCTTTGATAGTTCGATTATCCCAACAAAAGTAGATACTTAAAGTCAAGACTTAGCTACTATTAAAGAAATAAGTTTGGCAATAAAAGTAGATGACATCATTGCCAAAATTGAACAATTACCCAAGTTGTCTGAACATTGTTATTGGAGTAGCTAGTAAAATGCATTGTGACTATAAAGCTAAAAGTGTTCTTTCTCTCACATTTTGAAAAGAGACATATTTGGAGGAGGGAATTATAAATCTTTACATTAAGAAAAGAATAAAATAAAACAATTAAGATAAACTAATCAAGCTATGAAAGAATTAAGAGGAATCCATTAGCATATATATTTCAAGACACCTCACCCATCACAATGCTACCTGTCTGCTCTCCCAGCTCTGGAAGGGAAAACATTTATTTCCATCACTCAGATTCTATTTGAAGTCTTGCCTCTTAGAAGGATCAGAGTCAATGTTTCCCTGAGGGCCCCCCTGCCTGGGTTTGCTCACGCTCCTGCGAACTGCTGCTGTCACATGCACTCCCAAAGTCCACGTCCCTATTCTCAGTCCCTCCACCTCGAGTTGTAATATATATTCAATGATAATGCTTCATGGTCTAGAATTCAGGGATCATGAGCTCAAAAGCCCACAGAGACACAGAAGGTCTCTGTACCGCAGCCAGGTGAGGTAACACAAAGAAGCAGGACCTGGGGTGAACTCTAAAGCATTCAAATTCAAATTATTTTTTAAACAAACACTGAACCAACCCAGCAAGACAGGTTAAGAGGGTGGCTTCAGCGCAATGGCTGCCATGGCATAACATTCCGTCTAGATCCAGGGTTCTCAAGGCTGGCTGCACGTTAGGGTCGCTGCCTGAGGGGGAACAAAAGAGAACCAGCCACAGGTGCCCAGGCCCTTCCTCCAGAAATCTGGAGCAGTTGATCTGGGGTGGGGCCCAGAGCAGCGTTCCTTCAACAAGTTCCCTCGGTGACACTGATGTCTGCCGCAGTTGAGAACTTCTGGTCTAAGGAATAGATTTCAGATCCAATAAATTAATTTTATTGTATCACAGGAAGATTTATGTTTTTCTCCTCAGATGTTAACTCCTACAGGGACAGGCTGGTAATTTAAATACTGATCATAAAGCCCATTCACTGAGCTGCTTTTCAATGCCCCTGAGAGGTTTCCCTACGCCATCTTTGGTCACATTAACGTGTGAGACAGCTGGCGTTAGGGATGTAGACGGGCATCTCAGAACGTAACATCTGTAGCTTCGTGTGTTAGGAAAGGGTCAGCAGGGACACAGAACCAGCCTGATATATGTGTGTGTATGTGTGTGTATGCGTATCACATCCATCTTTCCTGTTGCTTTCCTGTTGAGTTAAACGCATGAGCAACCTTAAACAGAGCTGCACAGCACACAGTACAGGCTGCCAGAACGCCAACTCTTCCCTGGAAAGGCGAGCATTGTGGTGGTGATGACGTCATGGTGTTCTGCTGCCTAGTCAATAGGCACTTCAGAAAATACACGTCAAAGACCACTTGATTTTCCACCCTACGCCTGACGCATCCCAATCATCCCAATATCCACCCAGTTACAGTGCGAGAAATTCAGAGTCATGCTGGACTCTCCCTTGCCCTCAACCAGCACCATAGATCCTGTCGCGTCCGCCACTGAAATGTTCCTCGAAGCCACCCCCTTCTCTGCATCTCTGCCATCCCTGCCCAGGCCACCATCATTCCTTGCTTCATAACCTCCTGACTGGTCACCTCACTTGGTCTCAGATCATTTCACTGCTCTGCTTAAAACTCATTTTCTTCTCATTATTTTTAGAGTAAAACTCTACTAAAAAACCTTGGTATCCTCACCGAGACCTGTACGTGCTTACTGATCTGGCTCCAGGAACATCTGCAATCTCACACCAAGCGGCTCCCCTGTTTACACAGCAGGTTCCAACTACACCAGCTTTTTCCAGGTTCCTTGAGCGTCCCAGACTTTTTCCTGCCACAGTGTTTTTTGGCTTCCTGTTCCCTTTGTCTAGAATGCTCTTTCCATGCCTGACCCCTCCTCATTTCCACATTTCCTGATATTCTCTATTAAGTAGCTCTTTTTGTTTCTCTCATACTAATTTCAATATTTAGCATCTCTCTTATTATTTCCTTACTGAAAAATAAGCCCTAGGCAAAGGCAGAGATCCTCCGCACATTGACAGTGCCTAGCCCCATGCCATACATGAAACAGATGCTCAGTAAATATTTTTGAATATCTAAGTGTTGAATGAGTACTTCAAGTTCTGACACTTCACTACATCTGTGAACAATAGAATGATCCATACGCCTAGATTTTACTAAAAGCCTGATTCTATTGCAGAGGGTTGGACTACTTAACTAGAGTGCACTCAGTAAATGCTTTCAGTTATCATCAACATGGCTCTCATTCATCCGATGATTCAAACACTTGTTGAATGTCTGCTTTGTGCCTCACTATAGGATAGCATAATACAGTGCACACATGTCTCATCAATCTGTGACGCACCTCAGGTTACATTAACATTAGTAACTGAATATTTCTATTTCTAACTTCCCATCTGGTCATTCAAGAACTCAACTGCCTCGACCCTTCCCACCACTTCAGCAACAAGAAGGGTCTTCCATGAACTGCCACATCAGTTTGCATTGTAACTGCCCAAGGTAGTAGTCTTCTATCCAAGCTCTATCGTTACGATCACTGCAGGCCTGGTTAGCTCAGAAAACTAGCTTCAGATTACACATCCTTACCTTTTCATCGGCCACATTAATGCTCTCAACTTTAACAGTGCAGCGATATGCCAGTGGCCTTTGCAACATTCCATCCCACTTTATTAATTAGCTCAATTGAAAGAGAATAGGGTTCCCCTGCAGGATGGGATGGGAATCTAAACTCGTAACAGTAGACTCACAGCCATACCAAGTAGACTCAATACTGGCTAAGGCTCAAGACAACAGAAGTGCCTTTCTTGATCATAGAACAGTACTGGATGGGACCACAGGTTAGTGGGGCAGTTATCTCCCACATTGTCATTCATAGACTTAGCCTGATGAACGTTCTGCCATCTCCAGCATGTGGCTTCTACAGTTACCTGGGTGAGGTCTACTTTATAGGTAACAGGAAGGCAAGGAGCACGATGAGGGAGTTTTATGAACCAGGCCTGGAAGTAGCACTGTGACCTCATAGCAGAGTCTATGGTGTAGAACTCAGTCACGTGGGAATACCCAGTGACAAGGAAAGCTGGGAAATGTGACACCTACTCAAGAAGTCACTTTCCAGTAACAATTCATAAGCCTTTGAAGGATAATTGGCTGTGCCTGCCACAGCCCACAGTGCTTCGGAATATAGCGGACAGACCTTCTAGTCCACACAAGGAGCCCTACCCGTCTCCAGGATCCACATGGGCTTCTAGCATAGCCAGATTTGGACTGGTTTCCGGCCTGGATACCACACCACACCCAGACTTACAACTCTACTCTGATCTCTAGTTCTTGCTGCTGAATACAAAAATTCTGCAAGGGGTCAAGCTTCTCGTTCTACCTTGGCTTTTGGATTCTTCTACTAAAGCATAAGTTATATATCTATGTGTTTTTAACATTTTGGAAAAAGCACAGTTTTCCACCCCAAAGGAAACTCCTCAATCCTCTAAAAGATACATATCTGTAATCATGATGCTTAAAACTATCTTCCAGTCATACCTCATACCTTAACTCCAACACTTCTGGGATCTTTGTTAGGCATTTGAGACGAGCCTTCCCACCCTGCCATATTGGTTGAAATTTATGTGGGCACAGGAGCTAAAGAAAGAATTCTCAATGAGAGATAAAATTTGAGCAAACACTGGCAATACTTCACTCATCCATTCATGTACTCATTTATCCAATGTGTATAACTCTGAGGCTCAGAGAAAGAAACTTTCTGATTTATGAACCCAATATAGTATTAGTTTGAGTAGACTATAAACCACCTTATGGAAGGGGCCATAATATTCACATAATTGATTATAGAGCCTATGTCCCTAAAATTTGCAAGTATATCATAGAGTTCAAAATACTGGGAGGTTTTATACCCTGATTTCTTTGATGAAGATTTCTTAAAATCAAAAACAGAATGAAGATTGGAGCTAATGAGAATAGATTACCAGCATTTTCAAGGTGATTCTGGGAAACAAACAACTGAAACAAATGTATTTTAGAATTGTAAGCATGAGTCCACGTTTCATGGAACTCAGTCTTCACAACCCCAGTTGAGCAATGACATTTGGGAAAGCCTACGGAAGCAACTCCCCAGCTCCCTCTCTGAAGGAAGGCCTGGACAAGCCTAGCCTACCTTGCTGGCGTTTGAGGGGCACCTCACAAGGTCAGTGTGCCTCTTGCTTGCATCTGTGGTCCACAGCACCAGAGTTCAAAAACCACTCATGTTCAAAAAGATAGGCCAAGGGTCAATTTGCAGAAAGTGTCCAAATGTGCTGTCAATCCAAAGAAGTCTGAGAGTCAAAGCCAAGACAGCCAAAAATCCAAGCAATGCTACATCAAGAAACAACAGGTCAGGACTGGGAACCAGGAAGTAATGATCAGGATATACTACTGCCTTTGGCTACTCTTGTTCTAGGTGGGGTATAGGGTGAGATAAACCAGTAGCGTGTTTAAAAGACCTAGGACAGAGCAGACAGCAAGCACATTGGCTTTAAAAATTAGCTTAGATAGAAATTAAATACACCAGAGAAAATTTCTAGGAATATGAAGTAGGTAGTAACAAATGAAACTTGATTTGGAAAAAGCTGATAAATCTTGGCTCTTCTTTAACATATTTTTTAACGACTCAATTTTCAAATAGGATTTTAAGTTTTGACCACTAAAGTCATTGGTGCAGAGTAAGCAATTATGAATGGCAGATTTATATAAAATCTAAGAACTTTAACAGAACACTAAGACATTAATCTTTTGAAACAGTTTAGTTTGTTGTCACCTAGCAAAACAGAGGGTCTAAAGAATTCATTATGACAGTGTAAGAATTTAACAGCAGTATTTCTTAGTGTAACTTTCTTAGATTGCAGTTCCCTGAAACACACTCAGCAACAAGAATTCATCTGTAAGTGATTTATGAAGAAAATGCTCCTAGGAAAAGCCAGTAAGAGAGTGGGAGAAGCAGGGCAGGGGGAGCAAAGCCAACCAAGAAGGCAATATCAGCAACACCCCTGCTCTGGGAGAAGGTTGCAACTTGATTGCACCAGGGATCTCTGGGGTGGAGCATCGCTCCAGAGCAACACTGTCACCCTGAACAAACACCAGGCACTTGTAGCTCTTTTCGCACACAAGCGAACGTCATTCCTCTTTTGAGTAGTTATAGGTACAGGCTTTTGGAAGCAAAAATACAATAAACCTCAGGTCGATATTTCAAGTATACAGTTTCATAATACATCACCATTTGGTTGGTTGCCTTTTTGTTTTGTTGATGATTTCTTCTGCTGTACAGAAGTTTTTTAGTTTGATGTAGTCCCATTCATTTATTTTTGCTTTTATTTCCCTTGCCTTTGGGGTCAGTTCACAAAAGCCTTTTTGAGACCAAGATCCATAAGTTTAGTACCTACATTTTCTTCTATGTATTTTATTGTTTGGAGTCTTATATTTAAGTCTTTAATCCATTTTGAATTAATTTTTATGTATGATTTCAAATGGCAGTCTAGTTTCATTCTATTACATGTGGCTTTCCAATTTTCTCAACACCATTTATTGAAGAGGCTCTTCTTTCTCCCTTGTATGTTTTCACTTCTTTTTCAAAAATTAATTACCCATATATGTGTGGGCTTATTTCTTGACTTTCAGTTCTGTTCCATTGGCCTGTGTGTCTATTTTTCTGCCAATACCACACAGTTTTAAATATTGTAGCTTTGTAGTATAATTTGAAGTCAGAAAGTGTGATACTCCTGGCTTTTTCTTTTTTCTTAGTTTTGCTTTGTGTTTGTGGTTCCATACAAATTTGATGATTTTTGTTCTTTTTTAAAATGTCATTGGGTTTTTAATAGGGATTGCATTAAATCTGTATATTGCTTTAGGTAACATGGGCTTTTTTAAGTATGTTGATTTTTCTAATCCAAAAACTTTCTACTTCTTTGTGTCTATTTCAATTTCTTTCAACAATGTCACAGTTTTCAGCATATAAGTCCTTCACTTTCTTTGTTAAGTTTATTCCTATGTATTTTATCTTTTTGTTGAAATTGCAAATGGCATTTTCTTTATTTCTTTTTCTGATCTTTGATTGTTAGCATATAGAAATACAATGGATTTTTGTACACTGATTTTGTATCCTGAAACTTTACTGGGGTTTTGTTGCTGTCGTTGATGATTTTAATAGTCTTTTGATGGAGTCTTTAGGGTTTTCTATGTATAGAATCATGTCTCATCTTTGCTCCTCTATAAGTAATGTATTTCTTTCTCTTTGACGTCTTTCAATTTTTTTTTCTATCTTTGGTTTCTCTGAAGCTTGAGTATAACATGCCTAGGTATAGATTTTAGAGGTTTTCTCCTCCTTGGCATTCTTTGAGCTTCCTGAGTCTGTGGTTTGGTATTTGACCTTAACTGGAGTAAATTTTCAATCATTTATTACTTTAAGTATTGCTTTTGTTCCTTTCTTTTTCCCTTCCTGTGTTCCGATTATGCATATGTTATACATTGTATAGTTGTCCCACAGTGCTTGAATATTTTGTTCTATTTTTGCACTTTTTTTCTCTCTGCTTAATAGTTTTGGAAGTTTCCATCATCACATCCACAGTCTCTGCGAGTCTTTCCTCAGCACGTCAAATCTACTAATAAACCCATCAAAGGCATTCTTCATTTTTGTCAAGAGTATTTTTGTCCTCTAACATTTATTTTTTCTTTCTTTGAATTTCCATCTCTCTGCTTACATACCCATCTGTTCTTGCATATTGTCTACTTTTTTCATAAAATATTGTAGCAGTCTGTTCAGCTCTTAACTTGTTAGGATGGCACAGTGATTTCTAAACTGTCTACATATTAGACAAAAAACCCTCAATCTCAATAAAGTTTTTTTAAATTTAATCTGGATACCCAGTTATTGCAACAGGACTTATTGAAAAGATATTCCTTTCCCACTGGATTGCTTAGGTAACTTTGTTTGAAAACCAAATCACCCTGTAAGTGTAGATCTATTTCTTAGGTTTCTCATCTGTTCCAGGGTCCAGTTTTTGGTGTTGCAGGCTGTGATTATGCAGAACGACCACGTCTTTCAATCCTCCCATTTTGTTCTTCTTGAAGAGTGTTTTAAATATTTTAGGGTTTGGAATTGCTATATACGTTTTTAATCATTTGTTGATTTTTTCAAATAAGTCTGCTGAGTTTACAATGGGGTTGAATTTGGGGAGAATTAACATGTTAAGAATACTGAATCTTCCAATTTTGAAACCATGTACCTTTCCATTTGCATAGCTCTTCTTTTTTTTTTTTTCAAGAATGTTTTGTTTTTTTCAGTGCAGAGATCTCATACATCTCCTTTTAATTTACCCTTAGGTTCTATATGTATTGTGACATGCTTGCAAGTGGAATTCTTTATACTTTATTTTCCAGGTGTTAACTGCTAACATATAAAAGTATAATAGATTTTTCATGTTACTCTAATACTCTGCAACATTGTCAAATTTAGTTACTCTTTCTAGTATTTTGGGTAGATTCCTTAGGATTTTCTTTATAAACAATCATATCATCTGTGAATTTAAAATAATTTTATTTTTTCCTTTCTGGTCTTTATATAAAATTTTTATTTCTTGTCTTATTCTGATGACTAGAACCTCCAACCAATGTTGAATAGAAGTAATGACTATTTGTATTTTTGACTTGTATCCATTATATGGGGAAATATCTGACATTTTACCAATGTGTATGATATAAGCTATAGATTTTTACATATGTCTTCTATAAGATTAAGGAAATCCCTTCTTATTTCTAGTTAGCTAAGAATTTTATTACAAATAGATGTGGAATTTTATCCAATGCTTTCTCTGCATTTATTGAAAATATCATATTATTTTTATTATTTATTACATTAACATAGTGACTTAGATATATTTTAAATGTTAAAACAAATGAGCATTCTTAAGAAAAATCTGCTTAGTCAAGATTTAATGTTTTTATGCTCTTATTTTGTTGTGCTAATATTTGTTAGTTATTTTATATTTAAATACACAAGGGATAAGGTTTTATGGTGGTTGTTGTTTGCGATGCCTCACTCAGACTTTCTATTAGTCTCATAACATAATTTATGAGCAATTTGTCCTCTTTTTCATAAAAAGTATAGTGTAACATTGGGGTTATTTCTTCATTAATTTTTCTTAGAATTCGTCAGTGAAGAATTCTACATCTGTGCCTGTAGTTTACTTTGTGGTAAAATTTGCTATAAAAATTCAATTTACTTAAGAGATATAGGGCTTAAGTCCCTATGAGTTTGTAAGTCACTGAGCTTTTGTGAATCTATTAATTTGTGTCTTTCATAACTTTGGTCACTTATTCTTATTCTTCCCCTCCTCTTACTTCTTCTTGCCATATATTCTTCTTTCTCTCCTTTGGGAAATCAATTATACATATGCTAGAACATACTATATTATGCTGTAAGTCCCAGCATTTCTTTTTATGTTTTCAAACTCTTTTCCTCTTTATTTTTCAGGTAATTGCAATGAACTAGTTCAGTTTCCCTGACTATTTGGCTTAAAATCTTCATTCTATTATTGATATTTTTATTGAGGTTGTTGTATTTTTCATATCCAGATTTTTTTGAATGTTTATCTCTATTTTGATTTCCTACCTTTGTAGTCATTGTGAGCATATTTTTCTATATATTAATTTACTTCATAGAGTACAATTCCTTAAAGTCCTTCTATGCTAATTTTAACATCCAGGTCACTTTGGTAATGGTATCTGTGGACTGTTCTTTCTCTTGAGAAAGGGTCATGTTTTCCTGGTTCTTCACATGTTGAGTGAATCTGGGTTATCTAGTGGATATTAGGAGTGATAGGCTGTGGATTCTGTTATATTGCTTTGACTTTCATTTGACTGGATTCAATGTACAAATTTTTCAATAGCTCAAGTCTCAGCTGTTATTTTATCCTTAGTTAGAGTCTGTTCACACATATGTGTTTCAGATAATTATGTAGAGCTTACCCGGTGGATTTGGGTCTCGCATTCTCTGGCTCTTCGCTTTGCAGAATTGCTCCTCCTTTTCCAATGGTCAAAGTCGTGACTCTGTATTTTGGTGTCAGACCAGAATGCCTATGATTTTTTGTCAGTGTTGTAATCATCCCACCTGGCTGATCACTGCAGTTTGCTCCTCACTTTGTAAGCGCAAACTCCGCCACAGTTCCAGTGACCACATCCACGCATGACAATGGCTATCCTACGCAGAGAGGTATCTACCTGGCCAGGAGGGTGGGTTGGCCAAATGCATTAGAGACTACATCACAAAGAGAAAGGCTGGTATTGTTCCTCAACAGGCAGCCAGTAGTGTCTGCCACATAAACCTCTGCACTGCAAAATACCAGGAGACACATTTCACATGGACTAACAGCAGCGACGGGCCCCAGAATACTGCAATGTGGTGATGGTAAAATTAGGAACTAGATAACTTTACAAAAGCAGGATTGGGAAACTTATCAAGTGAAATCACTTTCATTTCCATCTAACTGCAGAACCACTGAAATGGGAGTGAGATTAGTGTTGGTTAAGAATTCCAGGTATGGAAACCCTAAGCACGGGATAAAGAAGGAAGAAGAGCATTCTAGAGGATGGAGAGTGCTATATTTCCATACTGAGAACACAGACAGGTAAAAGGAAAGCACTAGACTAAGCTTTTCTAAAATGTCCATAGTAAGTTTCCCATTTAAAAAAAGCAAAGAGGGCGTATTAAAAATGAGAAACACCAGGTGACAATAAAAGCAACCTTGTCTGTTTAAAGAAGTGTTCTTAGCAGAGGGCAGGGATAAAGCCCAGTCAGTTCCAAGGTGAAACTGATATTTAAAATCAAGTCATTTTTCCATATAGAAGAAGAGAAAGCCAAGGGTTATTTCCTTGGGATAAATTCCTGGAAATTACCTGGTGAAAGATTATATCATTTCCTGCTTACTCATGCAGTTTTTGGTATTTCCTTGTCAATTAATTTCTATTGGCTAAGAATGACCAACCACCCATTGTCCACTGCGACTGCCAACTCTCAATATTACAAATATAAATAATCATGCAGAGTGGTCTCCATCCATCAGGAGTATCTCCCGACTTCTTATCCTCAATCGAGTACCATGTACTTGACTTCCAACCCCTTCCCATCCTAAAGTACCCAGATTTATGGCAAAGTTTCTGTATAAATTTGCATAAGATTGTTAAAAAAAACTATTTTTTCAGAGTTTCCTTTAGTTACATCTGCATTTACTTACTATATTTCTCACTCTATTACTTAGTACTTTTCTAAACAACAACAATTTTATACTCTGTTTGCTGGGAAAGATTTGTATAGTGGAAAAAAAAAAACTTGGGAAGTTGGGCACACAGCTCTACAGGCTCTGTAACTAAGGGCCCAGATAACCCCAAGCAAGTGATGTTTCCCTGTATGGACCATCATTGTCTCAACTGCAACTGAAAGGGGAAAAATGAGAACAGAATTCGGCATTAGATGGGCCATGTTCCATCATTCCATGATTCCAGAATTATTCCACAAAAAATTCAAGCGATAAGACCAGGCTGTCGGTGTTAAATGTCATCGGTTCCTACTACTGCCATGGTGGTAAAACACGTCTTTCATTACTTTGGGTCTCATAGATTAGGGAATTTTAGAGCCAAAAGGTATCTATCCCTTTTCCTTTACATTCACCTTAGGCCACATGATCATCTGTGTCAGGAGCAGAAAAGAACTTAAGATTTCCTAACTTCCAGTTTTGGTGCTCTTCCCTCTTTTCCTGTTCACCTGAAAATGGAACAATTACAAAGTGTATCAGCCCCACAAATGTTTGAATTAGTCTCCCCGCACCTCTTGAGCACGGTGGATGACACTGCTGGCAGGAGAATTAACACACAGGCCATCAGCACCTGTCACTCATTCTGCATCTCCCTGGCATCCTGGACAGACTTGGGATTCGGCAGCAGCATGTACGTCTCAACAGGGAGGGCTGAGAAATTGTGTTTCCTATAAGAAACAGTCCCAGGAAATACACTTCTGCCAGAAAATTAACCCAACATAATATTCAGCAGCACACAGCACACGCAATGTCTGCTGAGGCAGACTGGTTTGAGTCTCAAAACATGGCTCAATTTAAAACAAATCACCTTCACATTCTATAAATGTTAGAACTGTTTTAAGTGAAAAAATCATTAAAAATTTCCTGTTTACAGGTTCTCTCTGTTCTTAAACAAACGCATGTTTTTTACCAACTGTAATAAGATGCATACAATAGTGCTGAAAATAAAATAGTACAAGGCAATTAAGTAATGATTGATGGAACTGGTCTTAAAGATGTCACTCATGGAAAATGTGCTCACAGGGGCCACAGTTCTCTCCGTCATGCTCTGACCCAAGTGTTCAGCCTCTTCCTCAGGAAGCTCACTCTCGGAATGGAGGACAGGCCTCGCCCTCTTCTCCCTACCAAAGAGCAGAGTGTGTCCGCTCCAGGCCCTTAGACTCACAGCTGCTGTGATGAGGGCGGGGACCAGATCAGCACCCCTCTGCTTGCACGCCAGCAGAGCATCACTGGGCCCTCACGGTGGGAGGGCCTGCGTGACAGAATATCTCACCTTCCCCTCATCCCCTCTCAACTATCATTTACTTCTAGCTTCTACCCTTTCCTCATGGGAGCTGGGAGACACAGAGCTTTCTCTTCCCGCTCCACCAACATCAAGTCTGCCACAAACTTCCCATTTTCCCTAGCAGTCACTCAGGGTAGTGGCCTTGGGAAATTCACTTGGTAATAAAGACAATTCAAACAGGAAAACAAGGATTCCCTCCAAATGACAGAAGCAAATATTTTTAAGACCAAAAAAAAATGGTGTAAATGAAACTGGCTCCCAAAACTTTATACAGATATTAATTTCTTCCCTAAAACATTCATCTGCTGTCGTGTGGATAAATCCTTGTATATTTGCAGTAGGACTAAAAGGGTCATGTTTATCAATAAAACATTCCTAAGTACCAAAACTAATTAGACTTTATATTGCTAAATCTGGAAGTTGCTTTTTTTAAAAAAAGAAAAAAAATCTGAGGTTTCTAGCTTTACCAAATATGTGGCTTTCTCGCTGTCTGTATTTCATTTCCCTTGCTTATTTACCAAAAGATAAACTAGTAACTAGTCACTTTTTCCCCCTGGCCTTGCTAGTATAAATTTTTTTAAACCTCAGGACAATTTTATTTTGGACTTTGATAATGGAAGATTCTGTCCTTAGGTTTACTGAGTTGGTTTTAATTTAAATTTTCACTTAATTTAAAAATGCGTTAACAAAATTTCAACTGACAAACTCAAAATGCAAAAGCAGAGTTGAAGATGCTGACAGTTTGCTACCTAAATTCTGACTCTTCAGCCTTGAGCAAATGGGGGATTTTTTTTCCTTACGGTCCTCTTTGTTCTACTTTTAAGTGATTTGGCATCAGGCCTCAGGTCTTAGGTGGGCAGACTGGGATCTGGTGTAAAGCATCCTCACCCCAGGACACTGGGGAGGCTCACTGGGCATGTCCTCCAGTAGCTTGGAAAGTTTTGTCTGCACAAATTATGTAGCACCTATGTGAAGCCATCGGCCTTGGTTTGTAAGGAAAATAACCAAATTATTTTTCATCCTGGCACAAAAGTAGCTCAGGACTCAGGTCTCCGTCCCAAGGGAAAGAAGGAAAAGGGAAACCTGACACAGAGCACAGCCCCAAGTTAGAAAAAAAGGCTCTCTTTCCTGGGACTGTTGCAGGCTCCAATTAGAGCAGAAGAGGCAGGCTCACAGAGCAAGTGTCCGCATTTAGGAGAGGAATAAAGAAACAGAGGACATGTTTTTTCAGAGTGTACATTCAGAACTCAAAACTTCCTGGAAGAAATAATAAAATCAGGCACCTGGAAGAGAAAAATACAAAACCGCATCAATGAAATGTACCACTGTCCTGATCCCTTAGGTCCTTTCAATGCAGATGCCCCCAAACTTTGCCCCCTGGCATTTCTGAAGTTCAAAGTGCTCGGTTTGGGGATTTGATGCTTTTCTCTCTGCATGATGGTGTTCAAAGACGAGCACAGGTTCTGGCTCTGCCGTTTGGTCAGGTGACTGCACCTTCGTGGACTTCACTGTATACACGTAAAGACAATAGTCCTTCTCCACCTTTGTGTCAATGACAAAGAACTCAAGGTCTGTTCTTGTAACACTTAAACTTCCTTGACAGACCTAATATTCATAGTTGCTTTCCTATGACAGTGAGCTACCTTTCCTGTTCTGCTAAGTAATTCTTTTACTACAGGTATTTCTGGACCTGGAAGTTGATCTCGAAGAGACAGAATCCAGCACTAATCATATAAATAAAATTAACCTGTTACAAGTCAGTATTGAACTAGTACAGAATCTGTTGATGTCTTTGGAGGAAGGTGGTCAAAAGGTACCGACTCCCAGTTCTGAGAAAAAGAAAAACTAGGTTTGTAATGTCTAACATGACGACTACAGTTAACACATTAACACTGCTGTGTGATATATAGAAACTTTGTTAAGTGACTAGTAGATTCTAAGAATTCTCATCACAAGAAGAAATATTTTTAAAATTGTATTTTCATTGTATCTGTATGAGATGGTGGATGCTAACCCTATCGTGTTAACCATTTTGCAACACATGTAAATCAAACTATAGCGCTGTAGGTCTTGAACTTACACAGTGATGAACATCAATTATTTCTCAATAAAAGTGGAAAAAATAATGAAAATGGGTCAATTCAGCTGCTGGCCTTCTTACTAATACATTCTTAAAGTGGAAAAATATTTTTTAATCAATTGCAAATGATTTGACAGGCTTTACTTCTCAATCAATGAAAGCAAGACTAGATGCCTAAAAAGAGGTTCTTAAAGGTGTGCGTGTGTGCAAATGTGGATGTGCGCATGTGTAATAATAGGAATGAGAGGAGAGCAAGGTGATTTCCCATAACTGAGTTTCAAATTATAGAAAATATGAGATTAAAATATTTCTCATATATTTCCCTATTTTCAACCTCAACAAATAGAAATAAAACAGTAAAATTGAAATAAGGTAAATAAATGAATTCAGAAAATATTGCTATCTTGTGCTATAAAGTAAAAAGAATATACCCTAATCAGCCCACAAATTAAATGACTTTGGTTAAAGGAAAAATATTTCTTTCTTACAAGTTAGTCAATGAAATATTTCTAAGTCCTTTCCTCCTCTGCCAATAGAATTTCATTATAACAAACCCAAATACCCAGACCTCCACTGATAACTGAAATAGGAAATACGAAAGCCAGAATGGTTTAGACAAGAAGGAGCCAGTATTGATTCTTGAGCAGAAATTAACTATCAAACGATGTTATGTCTGAACCATTATCCTGAGAGCAGTCTCCTTACCCCTTAGCTAGGACTCAAGCGATTGATGAGATGCTCTCCTAATTCGGGGAGCCCCGCATGTTCTCAGCCACGAGGACCCACTCTTCAAAAGGCACACTCTGAGAATTTTTCAAACAACATGCTAAAGGCCTTGGAGATTCTGAAATGTTCCTTCTCTCCCTCCCTGTCTCACCGCCTCAGCAGGGGTCACTGTTATTTGTACAAGTGTATTAGCTCCTTTAGGTAAGTGAAGGCTGAAATTCCTGTGATTTTCTGGTGGAATGCACACAGTGTACTTCATCTCTACCAGCTCTGTCATCCTGGGCAGCTTGCTTTACCTTCCTAGGCCTTTCAAAAATCCCTTCTTCTTTTTCAAATGTATTCCTTTAAATTTCTGTCTGTAAAGTAAGGGCAGCAGGACTAAGGAAGTTAAATTCTAGTTGAAAATATTATCACTGTTTAGGTGACCAGTTGAAATGATGAAAGAGCTCCATGGATTATAAGCTAGATTGATTTCTATAGGTCATTTGTCTATAAAATGTGTGGAATTGTCCAGTCATCAACCCACAAACTTATCTGCAAATGTATTTCCTCTTAGCAGATTGGGCACTATACCTATGCTTGTATGCCGAGCTGTACAATTCAAGGCTGCCTTCATCTCCAATTTTAAAGAATTATCTTTAGATAAAAACAAAGTGGACTATTAAATAATATTATTAATTTCTTTTCTCCAGTTAATTCTAAACTATAAACAAAGGTTAATGTAACAAATTTACTCACAAAAAATTAATGAGTTTTAAGATTAGTAAAAAATTATATTAAGAAACCTTAAAAATTTCCATTGGAAACTGGAAAAGGGAATGAAAATTTTATTATAGAGCTTTTACTACAGCTTTCCACAAATGTATGTCAGTTATGAACATAATTTTGACTTTATTAAATTCTTTCACAAAAGTTATTTATGTAAAAGTATTTTATTGACTATTTAGCAGTCAAAATGTCTTACTCTTTGATTTTAGATCTCAAAATCATTCACTAACTCAAAAAATAATCAATAATCAATTCACAGCTCAATGCTAGATTATGTTTTTTGAGGACAAGTGCTGTGTGTCATTTATTATCTTTTATACACTCCAAGAACATAGCATGTCGAGCATGCACTCAATGCCACGCATGCACTTTGCATGCAATCACGCTGCCTGTTAGCTTGCAGACACATACACCCATACTACTCTGCACTGGTTACTTACTGCAGATATGTGCAGTTGTCGTCGTTGGTGCCCTAAGACACAGAATTTACCTAATGGATTTAGGGGAAGAGACTCAAGCAGAGTTGCCTATTACAGAGGTGCTGGCAGGTGAAAGGAAGGAGCAAAGGAGGGATGATGTCAGCTGATCAGCAACAAAGAGGAAGTTGTCCCTTCTTGAGCTTCAGAGGCAAGGAGAAGAGATATTTTTGCAGGGACTGCGGTGGGAAGTGTTGATGGGGGAGAGACAGCCACTGGCAGAAAAGTGGCACTAAAACAAAGAGGAGGAGGCAAGGAAGAAATACCCAGAGTTCCTTCTCCTCCTGTGCTCTAATCTTCTGAAGCTCCCATTCTCCCACTGACAAAACCAGCTGCATGTCAGCTGTCCAGAAGACTCTGGGGATGCAGCAATGTCAGCACAGAGCTGGGCAGGGAAGGGCAGAAAAGGGATCTGGGGACCGAGCCAAGAAAAACCAGCACCGCAAATACTGCATTCTCCCGACACAATCCTATTTCAGTTAACAGTACTTCATAGTTAATACATCTTCTTCATCAAAGGCTGTGTAACAGAGGCACAATTTGTCAAAGAGGGAGAAGGGGTATCAGGACAAATTATATTTGATTATACGTCTATTTTAATAGGAGACATGGAGGACAGCAGATGGCCTGGGGAACTCATTGGGGAGTGATTAAAATAGTATGCTAGAAAGCATAAAACATGCATCCAGGAGTCTGAGAGCAGAAAGAATGAAGAGAAAGTTAGATTGAGTTGGCAGAAAGGATGCAGCCCACATCCCAGGCTGCAGCAGAAACAGTGAGGGATAGTGTCAGGGATACAAAGCAGGACAAGATCGAGTCTCAATCCTTCATGACTCCAGAAAACAGAAGCCACGGTTTCCTTCGGCTCTTTGGGTACAGACTAGGAGAACCAGAAAGAAATTTCAGGGGCTCTTCTTTCTCCTCCCAATCCTCCCCATCTGCTTTCTGAGGCCTAAGATAACCCTATTTTATTCACTGATTCATGTTCTTTACAAGGTAAGTTGCTCTGTTGTTTTTATCGGTGAAACTGTGCCTCGTGCATAATGCCTACCTGGCACGTGACAGGCATCAATCAACATTAATGGAATAAAGATCCATTAAACAAATGAAGAAATGAACACACTATCAATGCCTGTGGCAACTTAAAAGAAAACATTATGACCTGCCAATTAAATAAAAAAACATGGCTATTGTAACTGATACCAGGCCGATTACAATTTTGATGTAGGACGCAGGACTAAGAAACCGAGGGCGTGAAGAGAAAGGAGGCGTAGCTCTGCAGAGGGACAGCTGAGAACACGGAAAACAAACAGAGCTCTTCAGAAACTTCACGCTTTGTCAGAGGAAGGTTCTGTTTACCGTCACTGGGGAGGAGACAAACAGCAGCTTGGTGCAAACATGTTTGTGTTTGGTGCCAAGATGCAGAGTTCAGTTCCAGGAAATTTCGGTGATTTATTGCATGATTTAAACATTCTTATAAAGAATTATTTTTCCATCAAACGATCTTTTTCACCTCATGACCATTTTTTTCCTTCTCAATAATAGATCATTAAGTGTGTTACAAAGGTAGGGAATAGAAAACTTACCTTATTTGAAAATGTAATATATATATATATATATATTTAAACCCATACCTATGCTTTGAAATATCCTGCTACTTTATGATTAGAATACAGAAAGCAGAATCAAATTAGAAATTTACTTTTCTAAAAGATGCTATAAATTTTCTAGAGAAGAACTTATAAATCCAGATTATATAGAAAAAAATCTTTGAATATTCTGAAAATATGTGCTATGCATTGCTTTCTAGTTGCTTCCATTTCACAAGCTTTGATAAAATAGCCCCCTTTGCCAAATACGTATCACTATTTATTTGTCTTATCAACTGGTACTTAATTATTCAATACTAAATTATTTTATTACTTTTCTCTGGCTAATCTTTTGCAGGAAAGATATACTGTTCTTCCATAAGAAAAGCCTTCTAACATTTTTATCACTTCTACCCTGGCATCTAAGATATGTTAGAATGATGAGTGGTCAGTGATAGGAGAAAGGGAGCAGAGAGAAAAAGAAAAAAAATAGAACAGTGCTTAAAAAGAAATTAGAACAACAGCCTAGAGCCTGGCACCTGCAGTCTAAACTCTGTTCTACCACTGATTGACCTGTGTACCTGTTCATTCATTTTTAAAATGAATGAGGTGAATTCAATTCTTGCTAAGATTACCACTGGCTTTGAAGTATTGCAGTATTTACTCTCTGTGAGCTAAGACCTCTTTTCCTTTCACTAGATATCCCTAGTTTAAAAAAATATATAAGGTATCACTATTTTATTTGCCCCCAATGTCACTGACTCTAAGCATCATCTGTAGCTACATCCTGTGAAGACTGCGAGCCCCAGCAAGGCCTTCAAACCGGCACCTTCCCCATCCAAAGAGATCCTGGGCTTCATGCTCCTACCAACGGACCCATGGGGGCTGCACCACGGGTTTTGCAAGTGAGGCCTGAACATGCCCACTTTGTAGAAGAGCTTGGCTGGCTTTTGGCCTTACTTCGTTACTATTTGAATCAGCTACTGACACTGCCGATAACATCACACATAATAGAACACACATCTTATAACTAAACCACAGAGAGTGCCCAGGTACAGAAAAGCATCCAGGAAATGCACACTTAAAACATAAACTGCTCAAACAGGAAAGCTACCGAAGGATCTGCAAGCCCAGATGCCAAGTGCTTCTCAGGGGTTAAATGGCCACATTTTAAGATTCCTCAATGGCTGCTACCCTGGCCTCACTTTTAAAAGCCTCCGTCATTTCTCAAGGAATCACATTTAACAAAAGGCCACATCTAGTTCCCCCCAAATCAAGATTTAGCCTACTATTACTGGAGCTGTTTAGGGCATAGAAATAAAGCATGCCTTCCAGAGGGTGGAAAAAAAGAGAAAAACAGCCTTTTCGAATGAGTAGGTCTCACTCTAATCTGAAGCTTGTACTGTCCTTTTCAATTGCTGCAGAGAAACAATTAATAAAGGAACCCATTAAGACCTGATTATTGCTGCAAAAAAAAGGAAGGTAGAGTTTCAGTCCTTTGAAGTAACTGAGAATGATTCAGGCCTCATTACAGAGATATAATCTACATTCATACATTTATGTTAGTGATTCAAATCTATTGGGAGAGATTGAATTCCGTTAAATAGAGCATCTTTCCTGCGGAACTTTTCTCAGGCTTTCTCTGGCTAACCTAAGAGGCGACCTAACAATGCAAAGCAGTGGACTATTTAGGGATTCGGCTGTGCTGTAAAAGAAAGGCTGCACAGAAAAGAAAAAGAAGAACGAGATATAATCTAAAAAGCTATGTCAGCTTTTCCTTTGGGCCGTTCCGTAAATGCCCTTCCTGTCATCGTGTCGTTCGGAAAAGTAGGGAAAGAGCTCTAGAACTTTAAACAGTGCACCTGCTGCAAACAGATTTTTAATGGAGAAGTTTGGAAGATGTGTTTCCCCTAATTTCAGACAGAGTAACAACAGAAAACTTCTAACTTAAAGATCTGAACAGCTTCTTCCACTGGCTCAGAAAGTTGGTCGATAGATATGTGTGAGAAAGATGGGGGGGAGCAGAGAAGGAGAGAGAGAGAGAGAGATTCTTTTTGGATTGGGGGTGGTGTGTCTCTTGTAAGTTAAAAGGTTCTCAAGTGGCATCGATAGTGTTGCTGTCCAGTGTAGAGAAACCTCAGATAACTTCTTGTGTTTCGCAATTTTTCACAACAGAATTTTTATTGTATGGTTTCATCAGACATAATTTTAAAAAACATATAATTTTAATTAGTTGTCAATTCAAACATTTGGATTCTGCTGAACAACTGGGCTGAAACTCTAGTCCCTTAGGAACACTACACTGTCTTTCAGGCATTTGTCAGCTCAAGTAGAGAACTGTGAACTAGAAAATTGAAATTAGCACTGTGAGTTCAGTTTTAAACGCCCATGCTGCAATGAAAGAACAAGATTTGTTTGACGTATGTTGTTTATTTGCTTAACTCTCCAATTAATAGCTACGGAAATCAGAGCTAATTATATTAAATTTAAAAAATTTTTTAAATGTGGTGTTCACCCTATTATCAAAATCTTTTGAATGTGCATTGCAATGGCTTAGAAATAATGCAGTTGAAACCTCTGATTCTAGTTTTAAATGCTTCTATTTCAAAGGCTCTGAATGCCCAGGAAAAAATAGGAGAATTCATGCAAAGTTGTTTTTCAGGTCACTAAACACCATCAGCGGGCCATCATCCTGGAGGCCTGTCTCCAAAGTGAGATTTTTTTACTTCTTTGTATCTTTTCCTGTTCACAATGAGGGTTGAGGCCAAATTGACAGTGTAGGTAGGGATTCTGGCTTGTACATACACAAGCTCTTCTGACCAGGTTCCTCCAAATTACAGTTGTACAGGGTAAACTCCCAAGTTCACCTTGAAGTGATTCTTCCTCTTAGAAAAGCAGCTGAAATATTAGGTGCAACCATATGAAACTGCCAGGTTTTTAGGTAAAAAAACAGCAATTTCACACGGTTCAACCTAACACAAAAGTCCATTTGCTTCACAAAATAGAAATATTTTACACCAGTATTTCTTTAGCCACTCCTCCCAGGAGAGCTTTCCGAAGTTTAAAGTAAGTCTTAAAGAAGTGACCCTGGAGGAGCTGTGTCTTACTCAGATTGGAACGGGTGATCACAGTATTTCTTCCTGTGACTTTTAATTCTTGGCCAAGGCTTCCTTAACTGAGGACTTGGTTTTGCCTATGCCTGGGTTTCACGCAAGTTTCTATTAGCGATGAGGGCGTGGTGGGCTGGTGAGCGTGAGAAAGCCAAAGAGACTGGTAGTGCAGTTACATTGTAAAATACAGCTCTTTAAAACGTTAGATTTGAAGATAGAAAAAAGAAAATGCCCCTCTATGGCAAAGAGCAAAGGAAACAGCGTGGAAAAGAGAACAGCACAATAGCAGCCGAATTGTGTGGTTAAATCTTTGCGATCCCAATAAAGTGAGTTTGCTTTGAAGTGCACGCGCAGTGCAGTCAACGACTCGGGTTAGCAATGACAAATCCGTCCATCCTCGGGGTCCCCGATTTCATTTGCGCTCAGAGAGGCAACTTCTACGCTCCGTGAGCTTAAAAGGCAGAGAGGGCCCAAGTGTGAACTTTTTACTCCAGCAGCGGAAGGAGAAATCAGTGACTCATTAAAGCAGAGACCTCCTTGGAAGCTGGCAGAGAGGAGGAAAGGAAGCTAATTATGTCTCTTTTCTGTGCTCGCTTCGACCCGTTTATAATCTACTGGCCTGCGGGGTTCGTCCTCAGCATCTTCTGATTTCTCCCACCGCCCTCCCCTCCTTCTGGGAGTGCGAGGGGGAGGGAAAAAGTCAGCCAAGCACCAGGCTCCAGGTGGCTCTCAAGTACTTCGCTGCCAAAAGAAGAAAAAAAAAAAAAAAAAGGAAAAGAAATCCTACGCAGGAAAACAAGTGAGAAAGGGGCTCCCCGGAGGGGATTGGTTCCGGCTGGAAGGCAGCAAAATTGGGAAAGCCTGAGGACAGGGCTCGCGCTGGTGGCCTGCGCAGGGAGCACAGGGCGCCTCGGCAGCAATTAGCCGGAGCTGCAGGCGCAGCGGGGTGGAGGCGGCGGCTGGGGCGCGGGGAGAGGACCTGCAGCCCCCCAGCCCCCGCCGAGGCAGCGCGCTCCCTTCCCCCGGCTCCCGGCTCCCCACTCTCGGCCCCCTCCCCCCTCCCTCTCCCTGGCGTTCCCAGCAGCCCGGGGTTTCAGATGTCCCACCGCCGTTTGACCCCCTCCCCCTGCTTCTCCACCCTGCAAATGAGGTTTGACCAGCAGACGCAGAGCCCACCTCTGGCTCAGAATCACTGACATTTAGACTCCAGGCTTCAACCTGTTTACAAGCCGGCTTTCCAAAGGAGGGGGGGGGTGGAGGGACACGGGGCCAAACAAAACACCAACTGCCCAACTGCCGTCCCCCCAAAACAAGAAGTGACTTTCTGCAGACCTCACATTCACAGGCACCACCAAAAAGAGAAAGCAAGAGGCAGAAGAGACAGCGGCCGGTGACCGGGCAGCTGCGTCCAGCCCTGACAGCCCGGGAGGAGGGACGCACTGTTGGAGCTGTCTAGCGGCTGGGGCTCCGCAGAGAGGGACCCGCGGCTGCGACCTCGGGCGGGAGCAGAGCGCTGCCCCAGCCGCTGTGGGTCTCGTTCACCCGGCTGTCATCTGTTTTTCAGACTGTTTTCTTTTTTTGTCTAACATGGTGAAGCAAGGAGTGAAGAAGAGAACAAAGTAACTCCTGGGGGAGTGAAGATCGCGCTGGTGACCCACTGCACTATCGCCACCAAGCAGCTCCCGCGACTGCGGCCACCCACCCTGGTCCACTGTCCCCCGGAGCCTGCAGGGGCGCCCAGCGGATCCCGGACGGGAGCGAGGAGAGGCAGCGGCCCTTGCGAGGAGTTATGGATGGTGGTGCATTGCCTGCTGGCCAGATCTGCACCCGGAGGGAGCTAACCAGCGGCCGCCACCTCCAGCTGTCTCCCTGCTGCGCACCAGGTCTCACCCTTCCAGCATGTTCCTTCTGATAAGACAATTTCCAGTGCCGAGAGTGTCAGTACAATGTGGAAATGGATACTGACACATTGTGCCTCAGCCTTTCCCCACCTGCCCGGCGGCGGCTGCTGCTGCTTCTTGTTGCTGTTCTTGGTGTCTTCCGTCCCTGTCACCTGCCAAGCTCTTGGTCAGGACATGGTGTCACCAGAGGCCACCAACTCCTCTTCTTCCTCCTCCTCTTCCTCCTTCTCCTCTCCCCCCAGTGCCGGGAGGCACGTGCGGAGCTACAATCACCTCCAAGGAGATGTCCGCTGGAGAAAGCTCTTCTCTTTCACCAAGTACTTTCTCAAGATCGAGAAGAACGGGAAGGTCAGCGGGACCAAGAAGGAGAACTGCCCGTACAGTAAGTAACAATGTGCACTGCCTCCCTCCAATCAGCCACCCCCACCCCGCAAGGGGGAAATCTGTTCCAGATGTGGCCAGCTAAATATTTACGTCCCCAACCCCTGTAAAATGATTAAGTGGAATACTTTCACACTAAATCACCCCCCCCCCCCCGCCCCGTGTATACATTGTGCAGCCTCACCCCTCCCTGCGGGGCTCGCTCCACACCCCCCACTCCCTGTCACCCTCTCTGCCCCGTCTCTTGGCTTGTCACTCGCCTCGCAGGACACCCGAGAGTGGTTGCAGCGCACCGAAGCCCCTCCGTCTCCATCGCCCTGCCCTACCTCATCCAAAGGTCCCCTTCCCCGCCCTTCTGAAAATGGCTCGAGTAAACACATTTTGCTTCTTTTCGCTGGCAATCTTATTAAGAGTTTTGGGACAGTTTCCTCAAGCTGAAAATAATTACCCGCTGTCAATTACAGGGGCTTTATGGCAACTTTATTTAAGAAAGCAAAGTCCATTCCACTTGCTCCCCACCCCCATCCCGATACCCCACCACCTCTCTAGATAGGAGCGAACGCATTTTTCTGGTTTTGATTTTTTTCTGTGGGGGGGGTCCCCTCATGTTGGCTTGAGTGATTGCAGTCCACGAAGTCCGCTTTCCGGCTCCGCTCTTAGTCGTGGGCCTGCCTTCCCTCTCGGTAACATGATGCTCCTGTCTGCGTTGTCTACAGCATCTGTGCTGCTTTGTGGCGGCCCGTGGTACTGTGTCTTCTGAAACCTCTCAGATTGCAGATCCCTACTACTCCAGCATTGGGAACATCTGGGGCCGCATTCACACAGACCTCACACAAATTCCATTGTCATTCTTCTGTTTTCAAAGTAAAAGTCATACGTCTGTTTCCATGGCTGTAGTTTACCCCCGGAGCATGAGGTTTTTCTCCTTATTCAAATTATGCCCTGGCTTTCTGCATTTCTTTCCTTTTTTGCCCCTCTCTTTTCTTCTTCGGTTCTTTTTCTTCTTTCTTGCTTGCAGGGGTGTGGGCTGGGAGGGGGTGGGAGCAGTAGAAGGGGAGGGTGGATACTGTGTCTCTTCTTGAATCAGTCCAGCAAAGCCAGATGACTGTTGGCTTCCTTTCTGAGTTACTTTCAAGTGGTGAGACTTACTCATCCTCCATTGATTGCTGTTTGAAAGGGTCCCCGGGCGATACAGCGACACTGCCGATAGTAGACAAAGGCATTTCAACGTCTTTAAGGACCAGTTGGCATCATCGCAATGGTACTTTCAAGTCACCTTTTAAAGGGACTTCTTTGTGTCAGCTGTTTATGAACCCTGTTTGCCAGTTCACTTAAATACATGGGTCCCACATTTCAAGATCCCTTGGCCCAGAAAGGATCTGGTGTGAACGGGAAAGACAGTTAACCAGAATTTAGCATTTTGTTTTTAAATAAAGATGGACAAGAACGAAGACTTCGTTTTCGTATGAGGGGGCTCATGTACTTTCAAAATTAACTTCTGTTTTTCCTCAGCTGCTGCTGCCATGTACTAAAATTAGCAATATGTTTACAAGTAATAGTACGGATTGTGAAGTAGTCCATTCTATGTTTAATACTAAAAATGCGAAAAGCCCATTGCCTACATATGCTTTCCATGCTGATTTATAGAAAATGGCTGGAATAATGTCATTTATGATAAAGATCTTTTCAATTGTTGCCTGAATTCATCAGGTTCTCTCCATAGAGATGTCACTGTTGATCAAAAACTTGACACTTTGTTCATTAGTTGTGGCGTTATCCAGGTGGGGCGACGGGGAAGGAGTGGTACAAACCCTCACTGAACAGTGAGCTGAGAGGTTAGAATAGATAATATCCATGGGTTGAAATTCTTTTTTGTATTTTCAGTTCACAAAGATACCTCGAAGAAATATAATAAAATTTTTAAGTGTTAACCCTTGAGCGACCTTTCTCTCTCTCTCTTTTTTCTTTTTTTGACACTAACTGGATTTTGCTGTTGTTGTCTGTTAAGTGTCTTTTTGATGTGCTGCTGAGGACCAATCCACACTGGTTTATTTATGCAACTTAAATTACTGATTTTTAAAATAACAATCACTGTGTGATTAATGGTTTCGTAAAATGATTTCCAGGGTACAGATTGAATTATATTTTCACAGTTAAGAATTATCTGCAAAGACAAAAGTACACAACTTTAATTGCATGGAAACAAGTGTGAAAAATTTTCATCCTAACTGTCCAAATATACTAATATCTCTTCCAGATGATAAAGTATACCAATAGTTCTTAAAATTACAGTATCTTATACAGTAATGCAATCTTAATGAGTGGTTGAAGATGAAAGGGGGAGGGTCTCACTCTGTTAAACAATGTCAAGCAGTAAATAATTTAGGCTTTTAAAGAACATCTGTATAAGGACATAGCACGTGAAAAGTAGAGGTTGAAAAAGCCTTAATTTCACATGTGGCCAGGTAATCAGAACACTGCTACAATTTCCAGCTGGACTGATTCAGCTGAACTACATGGTATCATTAAGATATTGTCTAAATGTTCCGTAATTACATGTGAACAAACTTTTGCCATGCCTACGGGGTAACCAGCCAGCCCGCCCACCAAATGGTAGCCTGTTAAATATTAGGGTATCTAACCTCTGAAGAGTGTTAGTTCCTTGTCCAGAAACCACATTTCAGTAACATTTTCCTAAACAAGTTATTAATTATTCTCAATACACAAAGCTGTTCTTTTGAGGTTTGCTTATTTGAAGCTTAATTTTCTTTGTTACTTTTGACCCTAGGATTGCTGCTAAAATACAATAACAGCTTATCTAAGAGGTTACATGTTTGTGATGTTCAGAAGCTTAATTAAACAACTGTTTTACTGGCTTTTTGCCAACAAAATGCTAACAAAAGGGAAGTAAGGAAATCACCCCTAAGTATTGCAAAATCATTTTTAACTTCTACCTCCAAAGCTGGTTCCCAGAATTTGGATGGTTCTAAAAATATACATGTGCTAAAGAAACTCTTCTGAATTTGGGTGATTATTATAATTTCTTTTTTTTTTTTTTGCAGGGGGGTATTTTTTTCTTCTTAGCCATTCTAGGATAGTAAAATAAAGGAGAGCAGAAATGAATTATGTTTCCCCTGTTAGAAGTCTGAGAAAGCCTGAATAATTTAGGATAGCTGTGGTGTGTCTGTCACTAGATATGCTCAGGCTCATTTAGGTTTGTTTTATCATTCTTTACATCTAGAGCTTTGCCCTTGAAACATTACCACTCGGCTCCAGTTCTGGCCTCCTAGGAAGGCTGGATACAGCTGTTAGGTCCCCTTACAACTGGGACTGGTGGACTTATTTCTGAACATAAGTAAAACAGCTGTGGGCTTCTCCCATGGTCCTCACTTGGAGAAAAGGGGAGTCTAGTGCAAAGAAAATGTATCCCTCAACTTGAGACAACAAAGGCTAGATATTCTCAAAATGGAAAGCCTTTCCAGAAAAGGAGCATGGGAGACAATAGAGAAATCAGTATGTACTGAATACGTAATATGTGCCTTATCTCATTTAACACCCATAAGAGTCCTATGACATAGATATAACTATCCACATTCTTCAAATATGAAAACTAAACCTGAAAAAAAGTAAATTATTGAAGGTCATCAACTAGAATTTGGCAGAGCTTAGATTCAAGCCTAAGTCTACATGGTAATATCGCTCCTTATTTCGTCTACCTCTCTGCTACTGGCAACACTGATACCCACACATCAGAATTAGATGCCCCCAAAACTCTAAAAAAACAAATTATGCAAAAGCATAATTGCTTCTTGCTAGGAATACTAACAGCTCTCCAGATTAAATTGGAACGGGAGCAAAGTGATGGTGGAAGAGAAAGGAACTACCTCGAAGGTGTTGCTGCAGGTGGCTGCACGAAATCAAACTCTGCTGGGCACCCTCTAGGTGAAAAAACGTGTGTGATGTTATGTTTGGGAATATAATCACATATGGGTACACAAAATACACGTACATCAATCTCACTCATTTCAACAGAGGGCATTAGAAATGCATGACTATTTAAGAAAACTCCATGAATGTCATTGTATATAGTAATTGTTTACAGCTGAGAGCGGAATGTTTAATTGATTCCATGTGTAATAAAATAATTTGATTGTAAATACCAGTGTGAAATTTGGCTTTTGCAGAAACTTCTGATATATGAATCTAAATGGAGCAAAATCTTTAGAGTCCTAAAGATAGATAGATCCACAGACAGATACTAAAAGCTTTAAAATGAATCTGCAATTCAAAAAGGCACTTTACCCCACAAAAACGAACGATTAGTGTTTAGGATTAAAGGTTTGTATTATTGCTTTTTAATCAAGATGAAGGCTTACTGTAGGAATTTCAATAAAGTGAGCAAACAATTGTTGAGGAAAATGGGGACTCATATATTGTCTCCTAAAAATAACACAGCAGCTTCCCAGGAAGGAAGCCAGTATACAACTGAAGCCTTCCACTGGTGTCTTATTTAAGCTGTGGTTGTTTCTAGAGCTTGGTTGCATAATTTATAACCGGCAGCATTTAATCACAAGCATCGAGGATTTATGAAGGCGGAAGGCACTGTATTTAATGTTTACGTGACACTGGTCCTGTTACCTTTACTGCATTCCTACCATATGGACCCTCCACTTTGATGGCTTTATCATAAATCCACTAAAAATGCACAATTATGGAGAGTTTCCTCTTCATAAACCTGATTTATAACCATCTACCAGAAAAAAAAAACATGAAAAAACCAGAAATCACACGCCAATACTAACGTATGAGAATTCAGAGACGCCGATCTCTAGGGCTTGGGTCACCTATGACCCACAGATATGGACGACTCCTTCCGAACAGGCTTTTCGCAATGATGCTTAAGCATGGAACGGAAAAGAAGAATCGAGTCTTACAGAGCGAAGGAAACTCCATTGCATGCATGTTTCTTGTACATTTTTACTATCCAGTTTAGAGCACAAAGTGTTATTCCAGTACATGTTTTTAGTGTTTAATGAACTTATAGAACATGAATGAGCACTTTAAATTCCTGCACAATTACCTTAATGTTCAGAGGCAAACCCCATTTATTATCCCAATGTCTGACTTTCCACAAGCCAAAATGTTGGGAAAAAAGTTGACAGCTCATTTGAAATGGAGCTAATGTTCCTTACATTTATGAGCTGCCTATGAATATCTGTATCTTTCCTAAGCCTTAAATGTCTATATGCTTATCCAAAACTGTAGGACAAATGATACTTCTTTATTTCGCTTCAGAAGGAAGATGAATGCATGTGTATTAGTTCAAAGTGATTTTAATCTATCTTAACATTAATTCTGTGAACTTTGCAATGAAGAGTAATTCAGATGATGTTTTTAGTATTACTGTTCCAACATTTGTCAGCATTAATAGTTGATGTTTGCTTAATGTAAGTCAGTAAAATATTAGCATTTCCCTCCAAGAAATGAAAGTTCTCTTTTAATTTTCCAGTATGATGGCACATAAGATTCATGTTTATATAATTAATACAGTTCTATTTGTCTAGAAAAGTAATGAACCTCATTTTGTCTCAAGTCCTTTATGCACAAGTACTGTAATTGCTCATGGTATATTGCAATGATGGAAGGTCATTTACACTTGCCATTTGACCAATGGTATTTGTTACTTGGGGTTGCAGATTTAAAATGTTTACTTTTCATAATTGGCACTTTTTTTTTCAGTGCCTGTTAACTTTACCCCTGCCTGCCAGTCAGTATAACAAGTGATAACCTAGAAATGTGCCTTTAGTGTTAGTGAAAGCAAACAAGGCTAGACCTTGGGAAGCCACCAGCGACATTCTGATCCTGAATTAATGAATACAAAATGGTCATGCTTTACAGATACGGTTTCAAACCAAGTATTTAATTAGCACAGATTTTACACAAATAGCAAGTTTTAAGATATCTAAAAGGGAGCCAGGTGACCCACCAAATAATGGTCTTAAAGGCTCCCTGGCTTTTAAATCAGGTCAGTTGTGTTCCTTCTTTGAACGTTGTGTTCTAATTGGAACAATAAATCAAAGACGACACACAGAGTAGATTCCCATGTAAGGTGGACAACTGGACAGTGACCGTTTACTGCTGCTAACACGTGCATCCAATTACCATGTGATAGCCCCATAGTGCCGGCAGTAAAGCATCGCCTCGTTTTATAGTTCGCCTCATAATTCTTCACCCTAAATCTGGCCAGCTTTACCTATACCTACTCTGTCAGTATGTATGTTATCACTAATGAGGAATTTTCGAGTGTCTGGCATGCTTCCTACAATGAACAATGACATTGAGATATTAATGAATCATTTAGTTCATCAGAATGGAAGAGGCAAAATATTAAGTCCATATATCCCCAACGTCAAGTCATTGTGAACTAAAGATAACCTAATAATTAAACCAACACTATAACTTAATTATTAACAGTACAGTTTAACTGCAATTTAGTTTTACAGAGTAACAGTTAACTACAAAATTAAGAACTTTAAAAAAAAGGCATTTTTCTATAATTATTATTTTCTTTTGTGGCCCTTGAGTTAATGTTCTTCCCTGAAAAATGTCCATGGTAGTACATGCTTAACCCTTTTCAAGGCATTGCCCTGTATCAGGATAACTTGACATATTCATAGAGTCTTTACAACTCAAGGCCCATCAACTTCGTGCTAATAGCTCTGCCTTGAGGCAGTTTTACTTCTGAAGTATTGGCCACCTGTGACAACCCTGCCTCTGAGGCCTGGAGATTCCCTGACACTTTGTCACCCCTCCACCACTCCAGTATTTTCCCCTCCTTTGCTTTCCTTTTTTTTTTTTTTTCCTTCTCCCTGGCTTGTAAACCCCTTGCATACGGTTTCATCCATATCAATGCTTTGCATCCCATGTTACAGTGCGAGCCAGTGGCCTGGACAGCTTTGGGTGTGTAGCATCCAAAATAGATGGTTAATAGTGTGTGTATAAAAGTCTTCAGCAAATTCAACAGACTCCAAAGGGAGCCTGTTCTAATTTCGGATCGCCATGGAAGTCACCCTTCTCCCAGCATGCAGGCCAATTTCTTACAGCTTTGCCTTTTAGTGAAGTCGGAAAACCACAGATAAGCACCTTCTGAGAATGGATGCTGACTGTCTGGTGACTAAATCGTCATTCTGCCATTTTGCCCCAGGTTCAGTGTTCTGTTCCCAGTAACTCTCCCTGCAGGTTCATTTCACCTTTCTCTCAAATTGTTTTAGCACACGCAGCACGTACCAGCTACTTTGTCAATTGCCTTATCTCTTGCATTTGTCTGGACTCATAAGAGGAAGAAAGTGAAGATGATTGAGGAAGTCAAATAATGATTCCTCTTCTGTTTTAGTCATCATTTATTTCAAGGAAGATGAATACTAATTTAGAAGTCTTTAATATTTCCAGCTTCCAGAATGCTCCCTATATTACAAAGCATCTCTGTACAACCCTGCCAAATACACCTCCTTCAAATGAAACCCATACTTTCATTAATAGTGGTTATCAAGGGGGGAAAATGCACAATACACATGAATGCACACTCCAGGCTGACCAAATATAGACATGTGCGTATCTTTGTTAGAAAGATTTCGAGATGCCAACAGAAGTTAGAATTCCGTATAAGCTTACTTGTGTTCACATCTTTCCCTGATTGCCAAATTATTTTTATTATATGTAGAAGCTATTTACATATGTTAAATTGGTTGTCACTGTAATAATAACTAAATGCCAACCTTCTTTTTACAATTGGTTTCAAATTATATAGTGATACAGATATAAATATATTTCCATAGCCTACCATATTTTTCGGACTATAAGACACACCCCCCCCCAAATTTGGGAGGAAAATGGGGGTGTGTCTTACAGTCCAAAGGTAGATTACCTGGCTCACTGGGTGGGGGCGGAGGGCAGCATTGGAGCAGGGGTTTTTTTTTCCTATTTTCCTCCTCTAACACCTAGGTATTGCTTATGATCCGGCACATCTTATAGTCTGAACAATATGGTAAATAGCTTTGATGTTTTGATTAAATTATTAAAAGAAAAATTAAAATCCCACAACATGGGGAAAATGGTAATACATGGATGCTAAACTGCGTGCTATTTATGATGGATAGTGACCTATATTTAAAGACAATGCTATTAATAACTGTCATTACCATTGTAATAAAACAAACTATTAGGGGATTTTTTGGATATCTCTGCAGAAGGCTATGATTTCACAAATATGAAAAAAAAGTGCTAGGGATGCTTAATGAACAAAATTACAGAACTGCTTTAAAGCTGAAGTAAGAGAGATGGTAAAGGGCATATAATTAGGATGTTAAAAGCCAGAGGAAAAGCAGAAGAGGCCATGGAGCATTCAGGCCAACTGTGAAGGGGGGAGGGGCCGTTTGGCTGGAGTGATGGAGACAAGGGTTTTGAACTCCCAGGGAAGAAATCAAGCTAATGAGTCGCAATGCACAAGGGCTGACATGACAAGAAAGGTGTGAGGGAAATATAACCCAAGCCTTGGCATTCGACTGCTTGTTAAATGAGCTGAAATGAGAACCTGTGATCTAAAAGGAATCCCGCTGAAGTAATCGCAGCCAGGGCATCAGAGGAAGGAGAGCTTCGAGCGAGCTTCTGCTAGAGGCAGTGGGCTGGAGGGACGAAAAGTGTGGACTTGACTCAAAAGTGATCCCAAGTCCGGGCCTGGATCGCAAATGAGCTTTGGAGACACAGGGGTGGGTGCATTTGAGGCTCCACGCCGCCAGAGAATAGTATATTACTTGGGCCAGTTGTCATCAGGAACACAAGGATATTCACAATCCCTACCTCTTTGCTACATGGTAAAGATTTAATGAGGTCATTCCTTCATTCAACAGAAATTCAGTGAGTGCCTGCTTTGTGTCAGATACCACGCGACACTCAAATACACTGCTGAAAAACACGATGCCGGTCTGCTCTCACGGAGCCTTCTTCCACAGTGCCAAACACCAAGCAAGTAGACAAGCAGATGTGTGATGAAAATTTGGGGGTTCTGTAACAAAACAATTGGGAACTCTTCTGAGCCTCATGGCCGGAGAAGCCTTTGAAGTGGGAGGGAGGGAACCCCATGGGGCGAGTCTAATGTGTCCCCCAAAAGTATGGAAAAGGCATGCTGAGCCCAGGCAGGGTGAGAAGTTTGGTGAAGTTGGAGTTAATGCACGTAATAGCTTCATGGTGCTTGGTGCATCATAAGCCCTCATCAAGTGGACAGTGTAAAAAAAAAAAAAAACTATGATGCTTCCCCTTGTGTGAAGGGAAATCATTAGAAAAGCAACTAGATGATTTGACGAAGTGGGAATTAAAATATGGGAATTGAAGAAAGAGGCACGAATGAGGAATACACCTGGCATTTTTTTTTACAAAGGGAAATACTAGAACCTCTGAAATTACTGAAGATTTAGAATTGCAGTGTTTATAACGTTGTGAAGCTTTGAGAAAAAGCTGGTTCACTGAGAGATGAGCTGCAGATATTTGAAAATTGAAAGTAACTTGAGGAGCAAGGGAAGAGCTGAAAAGAAATAGAAGATAACAAATGTGTTCAAGGACTCAACTACAGAACAGAACAAAAGAAAGTAAAGAACAAAAATAGGGCCAAAACAGGTAACTGTTAGAGACTGGGAGAAGATGGATTATTTCATAAAAGGGAAAGTGACTCAGTTTTTAATTATTTCAAAACAAATCTAGTATTTCACGTTACGATATGGTTTTGAACCAGGATTATCACAGTTGCTCGGCTTTCAGTAAATTCTGCAGTTCAGTGTCTTGTTTCTCCCCCCATGACCGTGACCTTTTTGGCCCATGCCCTCCAAGAGTTTGCGATCCAGAGACAGAGGCAGGAGAATGTCACAGGGAGCTGGAAGGTAATATAAGGCCATTTATACCACATGACAAAGAAGCAAGGCAGGAAACCAGCAACCTGCAAGAGAGGGAGGGGTGAGCGACTTGAGGAGGGTCACACTGAGGATAAGGGACTAGACATAGATAGAAAGAGAGGAGCAAGCATATCCTTAAGGAAAGCACAGAACTTTATATGAGGTTTGCAGGAAACAACAGGCAGGCCAAAGGGCTGGAGTGGAATCGACAAACTAGTGGGAATGTTGTGAAACACAAAGCAAAATGCCCTGAAATGTGTTATCACGTGGGAGCGAAGCATGTAAATGTCCTGTGATTTGAGGACTTTTTTTTTTTGCTAAAATATTGGGTTAGCACGGTTTTCACTTAAAATCGGCCTTTATTTGTTTATTTTACTTTTTGAAGTACAGAGTAAACAAAGAGAAAGCAGAGGAATATTTGGGAAAAAATATAAACTACACTACAACTGACATAACCTAAAGACATTAAAATTGTAGTTTGATTGGAAAACAAAAACAGTTCTCATTTTATACCAGGAGTGTGAGACTAGTTGTTCTGACATGCAGCAAATGTCACTGTCCTCAGCATCCCTGCTTTGCTAAATGGTCACAACTTAAAGATTTAATAGGCCCCACTGCAGAAGTGAACCCATGGCATGTCCCTGGGGAGAGGTCTGCCCTTCACAGCAGGTCCCCAAGAAACTCCTGAGGCTTCAGAATTACCTGCTGCCCTTGGGTATTTTTCCTTGTCATTCCTGTTCTAACATGTCTAAGAGAAACAAGGAGACTAGAGCTCTTCATCTTGCAAAAAGAGGAAGCTTAACGAGTTCCTTTTAAAACAAAGTAGGGTCAAAACAAGACAGCCTGTATGCACCTGAGTCCACTGTCCAGACCTTGGGCTTTGGGGACAAACTTCTTGATGTAGAATCTAGGTTCCTATACTATGTGGCGTTGGACAAGCTACTCCCTGGGCCTCGATCTCTGCGACTGTTAAATGAGGATAATAATGTCACCCGCCCCATTGTTGGAAGGATGGGGTTCGTACATTTACAAATGAGGCTCTAAATGCAAAGGTCCCAGTAAAGGGCCTGGCCCATTTTAAGAGCTCAGAAATGTTAGCTCTCTTTACTGTTTTGTGCCGTGACTACTCTGTTGTTTTTCATTATGCCACGTGATAGAAGATATCTAAGCCATGGGATAATAAACAATTTAGACAGAAAATTGGTGTTCTATCACCTTATTTTATAGGTTACGAAGTGCTTGAATGCTCGCATCAATTGGTTGTCAGAGATGGATAAAGTAATCATTCTGTGTTTAGATGAGAAAATTGGGTTTTCCAGTTACGGTGCCAGCCTGCAGTTAACATTGTCAGTATCGTGATTCAGAATTCAAACCGAGGCCAGTCTTAGCTAGTGTGACCCTCTGCCCTGGTGTGCCTGGGACAGTCTCAGTGTGCACCCCTTGTTCCAATATATTATTAATGGCACGCTATTCATTCTCAAATGACCCATTACGAAGTCACCCGTGTCTTAGTCTGTCTGGCTTGTGTGAGGCACGAATCTAACCAGCTGGTTTCCTGGCAAATACTCACGTGTCTTCTCAACGTCCTCAGAATACCAGCTACATTCTTTTGCATGTCATGATTGTTCCCTGCCAACCCCCTCCTACCTCATTTCTTACAGTCCTCCCCACTACAGCCGTACTGAGCTCATTTTAGTTCCGGAACGTGCCCATTCCCTCAGCTGCGGCACTTGTGCACACCATTAAGTCTGGCTGGGGTGATGTTCCTGCCCTGGTCATCCATCCCCGGGACTCCCTCCTTTCAGGTGTCAGGTAGATGTCAGCTCTAGGAAGCCTTCCTGACCACTCTATTGTCCCAAAACCAGTGCTCCCTAACACCCTGTATCTAACATTTTAATACGATCTCACGTTTGATTCATTTGCCCAGGCCATTTCCTCACACACACAGAGAACTTGTTGAGGGGGGAGGGCTGGGTGTCCCCACTGACCTTTGCATGTAGCTCTTAACACAGTGTCTGGCATATAATGGCTCCTTTCTATGTATTTATCGGGTAAATTGCTCTTGGAAACTGCATCCTTGACAGAAGTCATTAAGACCCTCTTTGGTTTAGCCACCTGGCCTAGAAAGTATGATTAATACACTACCTACCTGAAAAACCATGGTTAAAGTCAATTAGGTTTCAACACTTTACTTCAGTTCTACGTCCTATAATTCTGAGAACTTAGAAAATAAGTGAGAGCCATCAATTACTTAAATGAATGTTAAGAAGTACTTCATCTCATACAAACTTGTGAGTGGAAATCGTGTGTAATCCTTGCAAGGGATTGTTTCCCATATTTCTCCAACTCGCCTGAGATTACTATTGGCTTTGTTCAGTGAGGATAAATGAGGACTGGACTCCATCCTAAGACTGAGGCTGGCTGTGAGATGGTTACGGATGGTTTCAGAGCTGCATTTGGGTTCCGGGGTAATTCAGTAACAACTAAGAAATGAGTGATTTTTGGTAATTCATGTAGAGAAGAAAAATGAGTTGCAAAGAGTAGGAGTAAATGGACATGGTTCGTAGTCTTGGCCGCATTGACGTATCTGCCGTGTGATCCTCGGCAGGTCTTTACTTTATCTTGCCCTTAGAGACTTAATCTATGAAATGAGTGTATGGAACTAAGTTATAATTCATATTTGTGTTCAATATGCTCATTTTCCATTTTCTAGATGAAGGACTGGATTCCAGGTGCACACTTATTATGAGATAACAACTGTAGCATGCTGAATAATAGCCACCCAGAGATACCAGCCCCTAATCCCTGGAGCCTGTAACTGTTAATCCATAGGAGAAAATTTTCACAGATGTGATCAAGTTATGGATCTTGAGATAAGGAGATCATCCTGCATTGTCCACATGGACATTAAATGGGATCACGTGTTCTTATTATAAGAGAGAGAGAGAAAATGGATAAACACATGGAGAAGGCAGAAAAGGATTTGACGATGGAGACAGAGAAAGGGAGATTTGTAGGCACAATGCTTTGGCTTTTAAGACAGATGAAGGAGCCCTGAGCCAAGGACTAGAGCTGCAGAAGCTGGCAGAGGAGAGAAGCAGTTTTTCCCTCTAGACCCAATGGGAGGAAATTGGCACATCTGTCGACTTGGTTTGGGCCCAGTGAAACTGATACTGGACTTTTGGCTTCCAGAACTGTGAGGGAATAAATTTCTATTGTTTTAAGACACCAATCTTTGGTCATTTGTTTTAGCAGCCACAGGGAACTAATATAGATTTTGATACTCAAAGTGGGGGGTGCTCCTGTGACAAAATATCTAAAGATATGGAGTGGCTTTGGAATTGGAAAATGGGTATAGGCTGAAAAAAGGTTGAGGCATGAGATAAAAAAATGCCTAAATTGCCTTCAACAGACTTCTGGTAGAAATATGGACGTTGAAGGCCCTCTGGTGAGGGCTTGGAAGGAAGAGAAGAGCACAGGAGAGAAAGCCCAGGTCACTTTAGAGAATACGTATATCTTCATAAACAGAATGTTGGTAGAAATGTAACTGTTGAAAGTGCTCCTGGTGGGAGTGTGTCGCTGGGAACTGGAGGGAAGGCAATCCCCGTCATAATGGGGCAGACACTTAGTTGAACTGGGCCGTACAGTTGCATGGAAAGCAGAGCTTGAAAGAGATGACCTTGGAAATTTAGCTGATGAGATTTCCAAGAAAAATGTTAAAGGTGGCCCAGTTTCTTCTTGATACTTATAGTAAAATGTGAGAGGAAAGAGGTGAAGTAAAGAAAGACGTGTTAAACAAAATAGAACCAACTCTTGATGATTTGTGAATTTCTCAGCCTATCCAGATTGCAAAAGAGGCTAAATTAGGAGGTTTACTCATCAGAAAGTGTGCTGTAAAGAGAAGGCCAAGGATGTGGCTGGATGGCCTTAGGCTAGTGCTGGAAGATTAGGCATAGGACTGATGGGTTCCCCCAGCCATCCCAACAAAGCTAGGAATAGGGATTATCAAAGAAAGATCTCAGGGGGATGATATACCCAGGAGACACACAAAGTTTTTCAGAATGTTATATCAGCAGAAACACTGCCAGTTTGGACCAAAAGAGACAGAGTTAGGACAAAATGCAAGAAAGCTCTCAGACTCCCAAAATTCTACCGACAGGAAATAAGCTGGTGAAACTATTCAGCTGCAAACACATGGAGTCTTCAAGCAAAAGGAAGGACCATGGTGACCACAAGGCCTTGGACACAGAGGGCAGAACCGCAGGTGCGGAGGCAGAAAACCTAACTGTAGGCCCAGGTGCCTCAAGCACAGCGCACTATTCCCAGGCCTCGGAACATAACTTAATTTTTCCTGCTGGAGTTTGAAATTGGTTGGGACTGGTAAGGCTTTCCTTCCTTCCTTGCTGCCTTTTCTGTAATGAGAATGTCTCTAATTGTTGTACTGTGCCTATCCCAGCTTTGTGCTTTGCAGCAGATACCTTATCGTTTAGTTTACAGACCCAGAATAAAGAAATTTTGCCTCAAGATGGGTTATAGCCAGAGTCTCACCCATATCTGATTTAGATTATTTAGGTGATGAGATTTGGGGTTTTTGAGCTGATGATATTTAAATGATTTTTGGACTAGAGCTTCTGCTATAATGGGTGGTAACTTTTGGGGGTGGGGTGAACTTAGTTTACATATGGGATGGATGTGAATTCTGGGATCTAGAAGGTGGGCTGAAATACGATGAATAATGGCCATTTGAAGATATCAGGTCCTAAACTCTGGAATTTGTGACTGTTATATGAGTATAGTAAATTTTTACTATATAAAACATGAAGTTTCACATATGTGATTAAATTAAGGATATTGAAATCAGGAGATTATCCTAGATTATCCAAATACCACCAGAAATGTCTTTACAACATAGAGACAGTGGAAGACTAGATGTACAGAGGGTAGAGGGTGATTTGATGATGGAAGCAGAGAGAGGGATCTGAAGATGCTATCTTGTTGGCTTTGAAGACAGAGGAGGAGTCCTGAGTGAAGGAATGTGGCCCAAGGACTGGTTGTCCCCTAGGGGCCCCGGCATCTTAATTTCAGTCCAGTGAACTTGGACTTCTGGCTTCCAGCACTGTGAAAGGAGGAGTCTCTACTGTTTTATGCCATCAATTTTGTGGTTGTTTTGTTACAGCAGCCACAGGAAACTAATACTGTAACCCATGACGGCTTTGTGTGGTCCAAATTAAGGATAATATGACAAAACAGTACTTAGCATAGAAAGTACTAAGCAGTGGCTCATTCACAGGTGTGAGTTCAAACACTTTATCCACCTCTTATCAATTGTGTGACTGAGATAGGTCTCTGAGCTTCTGAGCCTCCAGCTGATGAGTGAAGATTAGAATAATTTATGCAAAAATATCTAGCAAAGTATCAGGCTTGTAACGGAACCTCAAATTTTAGTTTGGTCTAAGTTGTTCAGTTTAGATGACTGTCTGTAAAACATTGTTTAAAAATATAGTACATTTGCAGAGTATATTTGCTGCTGGGCACTATGAGAACAAAGGAGTGACTTTGATGGTTTCGTGCAGAACCTGACTATATAAGTGGTCTGTTTTTTTCATTGGGTCATAAATTCAGTCTGCATTGAAGAGAGTTGTTCTCTTCCTCCTCATGCGTCCAAGAGCCACTCTCCTGAAGTCGCATGCTAAACCCATGAGAACCTTTCCAACCTAAAGGGGATCCTTTATAGTTAAGAGTGATAGAAGAGCCATTTAATAAATGGATAATTAGTACAATTAAAATGTGAGTGACCTTCCTGAAGTATTTCATTGTTTAACTCTGTTGGAGTTAGCGTACTTTGTTGCTTTCTTTGACGCCTGCACTATCTATCCTCTCTTATTATGGATAACATCCATGTAACATCCTACGTTTCATCGTCTTGTATCTAAAAATTCTTCCATAAAACTGCAACTCTCAAAATTTAGAATCATGACTATTTGTGTCACTTGAATTTTAAGGCCTGGAAAGAAAGCATGGTTCCAAAACTGGCTTTTCCTTCCACAGAAAATTAGCTTCTCACACTCAGAGTGGCTATTGAAGTTGTAGACAGTAAATGAATGTGTGGCATTGTCTTAGGGCAATGGGACTTTTTCCAGCTGAGGCTGACAGTGGCCTCTCCAAATGTTGTGTTATGAGCTCAGTCCTTTTCCTCTTTCACATTCATTGTAAACTGAGTTCTGGGGCTACAGTAATTTGAGAAGACAGGTTGTGGTGGTGATACAGGGAAAGCTGGATGCAATCAGGAAGAGCTCTCTGCTGCAAGGGGTGTGGTTACCAGGTCTGACCCAGGATTAGCTTGAGTGAGCTAGAGATGAGGGCTGATCTACCAGCCCTGGTGGAAGAAGAGTTCTCCTTAAATTCTCCAAGACCAGGCAAATAGTGTAGGTCCTTCCACATTGACAGGAGGCTTTTGAAACTTCTTAACAATGGAATGGCTATTGAGAGACAGTTGTGAGTTCCAGTTTGAGATCCATCCCCTACCCATTTCTCTAAATAAAAATAAGACTCCTCTAACAGGTACTTAGAAGAGAGGTTTGAAGCCAATGGAGAAAGAGGCCAGATTTTAAATAGCTGATAATACCCAGCACTAGGTATTTCTCAAATTTGGGTCTGTGGGCCACGTGATCAGAATAACTAGGGTGTTTGCTTAAAATACAAGTTATAAAGTCCTATTCCAGAAGTACTGCTCAGGGGAAGAGGGATGGGTAAGGGGGTGCATGCAAGGAAACCTGAGCTTTAATAAATACCCCAAGCATTTCTTAATCCCAACCAACCTCTAAGAAACAATAAAATTAAAGTTGACACTGTTAAGTGTGGATGTGATGGGACGAAAGGCCAAAGGTGTTCGGCAGAATGAATTTCTTACACAGAGTCCAGGTTCACAGATTTTCCATTCTTACACATATTGTGGCCAAGGAGAAACTGCCAGTACAAAGAGGAAGTCATTTTTGAAGTTAAAACATATGCTAATGTTTAAATACTTCTTGGTTGGTAGGAGATTTTCCAGTAAATCTGAGATTAGATCAGTTTTCAACTCACCATTGTAAACATGCTAAATCTGGGTGAGGGGTGGGAAGGCAAGGTACCTACTAAACCTGGCTGTTTGTCCCCATGTCAGAGAGCTCTCCTTCCACTATTTAGGAGGAAGAGCTTGGATGCTACACCGAATGACAATAGTGTAAACACACTCTCAGAGATTCGGGACTCCTCCCTATTTTTTGTAAAGCCACAGGAATTTGTGTGTAACCGCCTCTAACCCCAAGAGTGTTGGCCGGAGCCTGGCCCTCAACGTGACCACTCGAGTCTGTGGCACAGCTTCCAAAGCTGGACACGTGGAACAGGGAATATTGATGAGATTCCATCGTTTCCTTGGGAACGTTCTTTTGAACTCAAGCAGCCCTTTCACGTCTTATCTGTTACTGAGAGGAATTCCTCTGTATTGTGAGTTCTTTCCCTCAGCTGTGGAAATCTGTTTCAGTTCCTGTAAATGACCCTGTTGTCAGGTATTGAGACAAAATGGCCTGCAGGAAAGCTGCGGCCATGCCCACCTTGGGTGTCCCATGGGTAGGAAAGAAATGGGCCCCTCCTGGCACCCTGACATTTCCTTACACCTCCCAAAGACACCCAAGACTAGATGCACGGCCCTACAGGACAGGAAGTGTCTCCTGTCGAGTCATGGGGAATGTGACTCTGGAAACGTTAATAAAAATTAAAACACTTAGCACACCCTCTGATGCATCTTTATTTTTCCTCTATATGTTTTGTATACATATTTCTTCTTTGCACTGAAGGCTTCAAAGTCATTTAATAAGATTAACCAAGATCTGTTCTGCTGAGTTTAGCAGTATGTAACCACTGCCAGGGCCCCTTAATTTATTAGCCTGAAGTGGTTATTGCACCGGCCAACTGAAAGTGCTGTGACTGGGCTTTTCACAACCCAAAAAGACTCCGTGGGGTTTGAAATTATTTGTTATATCCTGTTGTGTGCTATGAGTATATGAGGCATCCGGCCAAAGGCATTTTGCCCTAATATTTCGTGCTCCAAAGAATACTTCAAATTATTTGAACTATTACAGAATCTGAAATTGAACACTACTTATTCTGTTCAACACAAAAAAGCCCATCCATCAATTGTCATATCGCTTTTCCTTCTGGTGACAGTGGTTATAGAATAAAAGCACACTGTTCTAGACTCTCCTAAAATCCCATGCCCTTAGTTAGCGACTGGCACTTGAATTGAATGAACAAAGTTTTCAACTAGTAACAGTGACATTTTGTGATGCACTGGAACGGGACACTAGAAAGAGAAAAATTAGAACTTTGGATAAGTTGTATTAATGAGTTCATTCTTATTTTATACTAAAAATGAAGCATTCAGTAATATTCCTACAATCTCTTAGAGTGACTACATAAAAATCCTTGTTTTTCTACGTTGATCATGGAAAACATTTTGAGGCAGTTCAGTTTTAATCAACATATGGCTTCTTCATGGGCCATTGTTTATCCTTTTGGATATTGGCAGATTCCACTGAATGAAGAAGTAGTTTTTTTTCTTAAACTGATATAAAAACAAGGATTGTTTTAGGCAGCATCGGATGATTGATTTAAACTGGTTAAACAGTCTCAGCTGTTTCAGTGCCGTCTTTATAATAGGATAAAATAATAATAGCTAATGGTATCAAATGCTTGGTTAGTTCTAAATAGTTCATACGTGTCCTCATTTCATCTCCAAACAGCACTAGGGTGTGAATGTCAGTGTCCTTCTAATTTATAGATGGGAAAATCTGAAGCCACTAAGTGACTGAAAATCTTAACTAAAGTCTTCCAGTTAATCAAGTGGCAGAGCTAGGATTTGAACCTGGTGAGAGTGACTTCAGTGACCATGCCATCAATCACTGTAATAGTGTGCCTTTCCATAAGATAAAATATAAACAAGCCTACTTTGAAATCCTTTAGTCAAGCAGAGGCAAACCGGACACTATGGTACATCAGCATATTAAATTGTATAGCTAGAAGAGCTTTGTGTAGTATCCTATGCCTTCTTTATTCAACCTCACCTACATACAGATGGAAGAATATCACTCCTTACCATTGACAAATTTGTACCTGCAGCTGCAAAAATCTGCCTCCTGATCATTTTGGTCTTGTCTCCCAATGACAAAAAAAACCCACGAAAAAACAGAGAGAGTGAGAAAATCTGTGCTTTTCCAGTAGTGACCTCTTAAAAGAGTGATAAACTGGACATATTTTCAAAATAAACTTTTTGTACATTTTTTTCAGCTTGAAATTCTTTAAGTCATTTATTTAATATCGAAGATAATACTTTCAACCCAATCACATATGAAGAAAAAATATTTATTCTGTTTTCTTGCGGTTTGGGAAATATTTGTCATGATGCCAAACTGCCCAAAGACATCCTCTTTCACGAAGAAAGCAAAATTTTGGGAGAGTTTACTTAGAATTGCTGATATTTTTCTTTTTATTTAATGTTCCCATAGTGCCCAAGTTCAACACCTGGAGTATTCTCTTTACTAGAGTCATTCTTACAAAACTCCTCCATCTACATGTAGCCATTTTTAAATCCAAAGGAAAACTTAAAAATGATCCAAATATCTAATCAAATGAAAGATTTATTTCTTCATCTTGGCAAATGCCTTTCCTAGTGAATTTCAACCAAACTAACCTAGAATTAACTTTTGGCATACCTCATGCTAATGGTAGATTTGCTTTCTACTTTTGAAGGCAAATTGATATTCACAAATCATACGTCACAAGCCACTAAAAGTGTCAGAATCCTACAGCAGGCCCATGGTGGCTTGTTAATCTCTCCTGTTTAAAGGAAACAGACTAATTCACTTAAATATAATGAAAGCCATACCTACTCCAGCCCAGTCTCTCAAGAGTGCCAGCCCATGCAAGTCCTGCCTTCTTTCTTCACCTCCTTTCCTGGCTCGGACAATTAAACATGAAGCGAAAAAGCAAGGATTCCCTTAATGTTGCCATGTCTGAGTTACTTCAGATGTCACATGTGTCCAAAATGTAGAAGACTTTTTTTCTTTTTTGCATTGAAAATATATATAAGTAGGGTATGCCTGCCCGCCTCTCACCATTGTTTTCAACAAAACATAAAAGATAAACCAGGATGTTAAATGGAGGGGCCAAATGTGTATATAACCTTTTGCCCTCACTATTCCAATTGGCTTCCATTAGGGGGAGGAAGAGAAAAATAAAATAGTACAACACAGGAAATAATAGATAGAGAGGTGTGAAAGTGAACTTTTACAGAGGATTGGCTAAAATCGACATACTATGATAGTGATGGAAGAGCAGTTTTCAAAAGGATCAAACCAAAGATGATTGGTATAATATTAACAGAAAGAGGAAAAAATTAATACATTTGCCCAGAAATTGTCCAACTGTGACAAATTGTCCCCAAGACACATTAATTTTAACATTTCTCATCTTGACGTTCATTTCTGTACTTTGAAGAGTCAAATCTCCGCTGCCTTCGTTGCCCACTGCACATGACCCACACACTTGGGCTAATAGTTCTGTAGCGAGTTTCCCCCGTCCCTGCACACGTTTCCTGTCTGGCAGCACTGTTTGTGGCTCTCCATGCTGAAGCTAACTGCCATGTGCGGATCTTGCCATCACATACCCTGAGCTGAAAACTTCCTAGGATGAAACAGGATTTTACTGTTGACCTGTGTCTTAATCAAGGCTCAGAGTCATGAGACTGAAAATCTGAGTGTTAGGATATTTAGGGGAAAACAATTTTCGCTGCAAGCATACTGCACATGTTAGTCATGGCCTGACAGAGCAGGAGTGTTGTGGAGCAATAAGGGGATTTTGAGTTTTCTTCTAAATGAATTTTTAAATAGCATTACAGAATCAGAATTTGTGAAGAAGAACAACAACCAAGAAAAGTTCTTCCCTCGGCAAATTACTTGAGAACTGAATTGACCCCCAGGAAAGGGCATAAAGAGACTGCAATGAGCTGATTGATTGAAGAACCCCAGAAGGTGTCAATGTCCAGGATCCTTCAAGACAACCTAACCTGCCAGGGCCTCTTGACAGCTAATCTCAGAGTATAAAGTCTCGGTAGAGGTTGTAGGTTTGGAAGGAGATTTCCCAGGTCATGTGGGTCAGCTCCACTCTTCCTCCAGAAACCACACTCTTTGTCATTTGAGATATCTCACACCCACACTGATATTTGACAATAATCATCACAATTGGAGAATCTACCATACTCAATAGCCAGTTCTAGTGTTTGGATATAATATCTAGATATATGCATATTTAAAATTTTAATTTAACCCTTCGGTTATCTAATTTCAGCTTATTTTGTATTGAATCCTCCTCATGAAAAATGAGTCTAAATATTCTGCTTAAAATCTTTTACATTTTTCATGTATTACTGTCTTAATTATTTTGTGAAGGCCATATTGCTTTCAGTGTAGAGGCTGTTCATCTTTGTTAAATTTAATCCTAAATATTTTACAGTGATGCTATCATTAATGGGATAGTTTTCTTCTTTTTCAGGTAGTTCGTTGTTAGTATTTAGAAATACAGCTGATTTTGTATCCTACAACTTTCCACTTTAAAACCATCTACAGAAAACCATCCACAGAGATTATATTGCTATATTGCTACCTTAATTTTCTCGAATCAAAGGGATTCATGTTATGATTGAATTCACCTGGACACTTCCTTTGGTTGGCAGGAATTTTACATACAGGACCTTATTTGGTTTTCCCAGCAGCTCTTTCGGTTAGGCAGGGCAGGTGGCAATGTCTTCATCACATATGTGCACACACTGATGATATTGCACTTAAACTAGAATCCTTTCCTCTGATGTCTAATCAGTAATATTGCTGCTGCGCTTACCGTATGTCTCCTAGATCAGGGTTTCTTAGCCACACATTGTGGGTATTTTAGATTGGATAATTCTTTGTTGCGGGTGGCTGGCCTGAGAACTGTGAGATGCTGAGCAGGATTCCTGGTCAAGTGCCACTACATACCAGTAATACCCTTTTCCCAGGTGCGACAACAACAAAAAGGTTACTGTCATAGGCCATGGGCTAGGTGATTGACAGTGTGATCGTGTATGGAGAATAACTATATCGACTTACTGTTAGGTATCACGAAATTCCCTAGACGTGACGTGTGTCTTCATATTAATGTGCAGAGGACTGTGGCATTGACACCTTCTTGATAACGAAGGTGCCCGTCCACTCAGGAAGGATATCATTCAGTACCTCCCCTTAATGCTGTGAAGGCCCTTAGTTTCCCATCATAAAGGAGTTTTCCATCTTTCCTACAGGAGGAGTCACAGAAAGAGATGTTCATGGGATTTTCTTTGCTTCTTTAAAGTTTAAATTGCAAAAGAAGAAATGTGACAGAGTTTAGAAGTCTCTTAGCCACCTAAGCCTTAGTCTGTGGCCCAGGTCTGCACCTGAAGTCTCTTTTTACAGTCTGAAGCTGTGAGCTTCTGAACAATTTCATGAATTCTACAGTATAACTCAAATATGAGGAAGTCGTGTTTATTACCAGGGGCTAATTTGTCGCCTCATTGCCCTCTGACCCAGGGCTACATGAGAGACCTGGGGAGTGGTGGGTACATGAGAGACCTGGGGAGACAAAGGAGAGGAGAAAAATATATCTGTGGAAACCAAGAAGATAACTAATGAGAACAAAAAGAATAATTAAAATTTCCAGTGGACCAAGACTGTTTACAAATTTAAGCGTGATTTCAAGTGGATATGTATAAAGTAACACTCTACCTTCTTTGTCAATGATAAATTTTCTAATGACATAGAAAAAATACCAGGTTGCCAAAAATTACTATCTTCATATTGTATTCATATTCATATTGTAATATTGTCTCATTAATCAGTGAAGAAAGATATTGCCAGTGATCTTATTGGAAAGTCACATTTGAACTGGACAAATCATTCACACTCTATTTTTACTTTTCTACAAACTTATCTTTTTTAGTAATTGTTGAGTATATAAGACAATTTGTGTGAAATTTTCTCAGTCCAAATTCTTACAGGAAATTTATAGCAGTCAAGCTTTATTTGAAATGTCTTTAAACCTTCCAATCTCTATGTTTTTTTGAAATCACTATTATTTTAAGAATATCTAATGGCTGAACCTTGCTGGGTCACCATAAGTAGTAATTTTATTTCCTTATGAAATTTTATTACTTCTATTTATCTAAGTTTCCTGATGACATTCACAATTAGATATTAAAATAAAATTATGTCTAATTAAGATACATCAGTTATTTTAATGCAAGTCTTCCCTTCAAGAGCCATTATCTTTTGTGTTTCAAATTGAAAATTATTAATAGGGTAGAAAATGATGGATATTTAGAAATCTGAGCAAGTGAAACACTACTTATTTATCACATGTAATTTTTGGTCAATTATATTCATCCATTGTTTTCCCCCACAATGAACTCCAGGAAAACTGATATTCTTGTAGAATAACTGAAAAAGTTACAGGGCATAATTATTCAGAAATGCATTCTTTGTTTAACAAACATAAATTTTTTATCCTCAACCAAGGACACCTTATTGAATTTTTAGAAAGAGGGGAAGGGAGGATGAGAGAGAGAGGAATCGATTGGTTGGCCTTTCATACTCGCCCTGACCAGGGACAGAACCCACAATCTAGGGACGTGCCCTGAATAGGAATCGAGCCCGTGACCTTTCGGTTTACAGGGCGATGATCCAACCAACTGAGCCACACTGGCCAGGGTGTTATTTAACAAATGTTTTCTGAGAACGTACTACATAACAGGCCATGTGGAATACTTTGGGGACAGCCAAATCAGTCACTGCTGTCTCCCACATGGGACTCTCAGTCTGCAACCAGAGACAGACACCTAAGCACAAAACCCTATAGAACAGCAAAACAACGAGAAGTGGAGACACAAACAGAGGGAAGAGTTTGGGGCAGGAATGCTCAGAGAAGAGGGATGTCAATTCAAGTTTCTCTGGGGTCAGGGAGGACCTCTTCAGCAGAGGAGAAAGAATACATAGACTACCTCCAAGAGTTCAGGTACCTTGTGGGCAGCGGGAGAGTAGCACCTATAAGGGCAGATTGGATGAAACAGTTTCTCATACTTAGGGGAGCAAAATACAATTTCCTTAGTATTTATTCTCTAGCACATAGCATTCATTGATACTCCGTGATACGTCTACATGGGAGAGAGAATAATGACAAAATGCGAAGGACCAAGCTACTGTAAATATGTCAATGCTGTCGGATTAGAGGAAATATAAAAATAGCTACTATGCTCTATGCTGTGTTATAGAAGCTTTACATATGTCTCAGCTAATTCTACCAAAAATATTATGAAACAGATGTATTTTTTTTTCATTTTTAAGCAGAACTGAGGGATAATCTATCAAAGTTGACAAAGACAGCGAGTAGCTATGAGGCCAAGCTAGGTCTTCAATCTCATCACTGCAGAATGTTGTCCCTCTTCTATGTGCATTGTCAGGTATAGTAAGAGTTTTAAGAGTATAGTCCCCTCAAGGGACCTTCAGAAATGGAAGTAGAAAGCATAAAGTCAAGGGATTTGTTTGGACAAAAGAAATACCGATCACTTTTCTAGTAAGGGAGCAGCTGAGAGAGTGGTAGCAGGTGACTTTGTGTGTATTTTTTGAGAGAGACTTTTTGCAAATGCACATGAAAGGAATGAGGAATGGTATCCAGGTACTTAGGAAATGGAAAGTATAAAACTGCTGAGCAGACAAATCAAAATCAGTGAAAAATGTCAAGTAAACTTACAGAAAATATCAAATGCAGATTTATTAAGTGCAATGTAATAATGAGTTTGTGAGGCACAAAGAATCTGTCGAAGTCCAACGTTTCTAAGTCTTGCCAGACTATCCAAGACAGGCTTCTCTCTCCTCCTTGGCTCAGCTCCTAAACAGAGCTATTATCTGGAGAGATAATTCCGGATGCTCTGACCCCTTCCAAATGCTTATTTGATGATCAGTCATCTGGAGTGGAACTCTTGCTCTCATTGGGTTTTCAGAATGATGCACCAAGCTTTGCTCTCCTAATTAACACTCTGGGTCATCTCCATGCACCCAGTAGTTCTTGAAGACTGTCAGAATTCTCAAATCTCTGACATTGCCTTTGGGGAGGAGAGGGATGGGTGCACCCCTTGAGTGGCCTTCAGATGCCTCAGCATTAAAATGGAAGTTTCTCATGAGTGTCTGAAAAGCCTCAGCTGTTATTTTCTCCAACTTAAAATTTTTTTGAACTCAGAAAGCAATAAACCACAAGCTAAAGAGACCCAGAGAGCTTCTGTGGGACAGCAGAAGCCGTTTTTTAGCTGAACTAGCAAACTCTTCATTGTCATCATTCCAGTCAGGATTTCAACACTGAGGAATAATCTTGACAAAGAGAGTCGCATCTGCAAGGCCATCTTTCCATTTAAGATTTTTATTATTGCCTGTGAGTACATGGAGTGCCTATTAACACAGACGTTTCAGGGCCCGTTGGTTTATGTTTTATATGGGTCAATGAGATAACTAGGCAATTATTCAGAAAACATTAGAAGTGTAAGGTGGAAAAAATTAGGAGTTTGTCCATGTTTTCATCAGCAGAAGTCCTCCATAGAAGATCCAAATCTTAAAATATCATTAGGACAGAGTATTTTCTAGATAAAGCCATGCCCTTAATATTGTTTGTCAATCATTCAGTTTGGGATGGAGCAGCCGGAGGCATCTTGCTCCTTTTAGTGGAAGTGATAGTGGTTGTTATCATGTGCTGCAAACCTTCATTCAGAACCTGTGGGCATGAGGTTCTAGCTCCCAAGTGTAAGAGTCTTACTGTCTCATTTAGGAGACAAGGTTGATAGTATAATAATAGGGATCTATAAAAATACCTAATTATTGATTGCATATAAAATGGTAGGTAAAATCAATGCAGAGGCAGGCATGAAGAAGCCAGGAAAAATTACACAATCAGGAGAAGTGGCTGAGACAGCAGGGAGTTCAAGATGGTGGCCACGGACGAAGATAAAAATGCGGCTAGTGTGTTCAGGGATCCAGGCCCAGGTGAGTGTGGCAGAATGAATGGTCGCCACAGAGAAGGGGCAGTGGAGGATCAGCAGGAAAAGCTAAAGAGGCATAGCAAAAGCCATCAGAAAATCTCAAATGTCAGAGAGTTCCATGAACACTTTAAATGCCTTACCCTTCAAAACTACTTTTCCTGATACAGCATATATTAAACACTTAAATAAAATCTGTTTTAATTAAAGATGATTCTTACATGGTTAAGATAATAGCATTTAATAGTGGAATAATAAATTCTCACATTTGGACTTCAAAATTCTCCAAATGTCATTATGAGCCCAGACATTGGATGGAGAGTGGTAGATGCAAAGCTTTCTGTAGTTTGCAGGACTAGGAGGATAGGAATGATTTGAAAGAGGAACCCTTAGGGTTCCTAAGGGTTACAGGTATTCTAAGAAGGTGATTCAGTTCAGGAAGATGGTATATTCTACCAGGGGTGTCCAACCTGTTGGTGTCTCTGGGCCACCCTGGAAGAAGAAAAGGTATCTTGGGCCACACACTAAATACACAATCACTAATGAAAACTGATGAGCGGAAAAAAAAAAAAAAAGGTTTTAAGTAAATTTACGATTTTGTGTTCAGCCACGTTCACAGCCATCCTGGGCCGCATGTGGCCCGTGGGCCACAGGGTGGACACCCCTGTTTAAACAATCACCAGGGTAAACATAGACCACACATTTTCAAGATGGACTCAAGTTTTCCCATCCAGCCAAATTAGACCAGCATTATTACCTAGCCAGCACGAGCTATCTGGGGCTCTAAGGGGCCATATGCAAATGCTGTTGTATAGGTGCACACTGAGAAGTCCAATGAACAGCACTCTCCCCTCTGATTCAGTCTGCAGGGTTGGCCCCAAAGATGTTATGTAATTCCAACTTCCCCTCTCCCCAGTGATGCGGAAGGCTGTGTGATTTCCCAGGCAAGCTGTACGATGACCAAATGCTCGGTAGAATAATTAAGGATTATGTTCCCTAGAAGATCCAGAACGTGTCCGTGTTTTTGAATACTCATGTGGTTCTTGCATTACTATCTTTCCAATGTGTGTCAACATAATTTTTCCTTGCAAAATCCCTTATGTAAAAATGTGCAGGTTCAGAACATTTCCTAAAGCAGAAAGAAAACTCTCAAATTAAAAGAGAAACTAAGAAAATAAGCACTCTGTGAGCTACTGTGGATGGTTCAAGAGAAATGCATGGTGGTACCCCACCTTCACAAGACGTTGACTTGTTCGGAGGCTTCCGCGGGGGTGTAAGACTGCGCAGAATCCACTGCTGGAAGGCCTTTGAGAGCGCTGCGGCTTGGAGGTTTGGGACTGTGAGTATTGCATCGCATTGAAAACAAATGCACCACAAAAGAAAAGAGTCCCTCTTGGAGAATATCATTCTGAAATCTTCTATTTTGGGAGGCTAATCCTATTCATTATATAATTCCATTTGTTTCCTTTCAAAATAGATACATCAATTTAAGATACAATGTACTAACTTTCAGTGTTGTCATGGGTAGAACATGTACCATTCAAACTGATGTGTGGAGATAATATGCACCACATGGTTTCTTATGTCTATATGTCTGGCTTTAATCACAGATCCTTCATGAAATGTTGCAATCCTGGGGTGAGCTAGCTGTGAGATTCTTCTGGGGCACAGGCTGGCCTGTGGATTATAGGTGGGACTGCATGACGAGGCTCCTGAGGTTAATTACGTCTGAGGGTTTGCAGTCCACCCACATCTGTTGACACTCCATGCACACTACATAAACAATCTGGAGGGAGTGAGCCCTTTATTAGCAGAGCAAGAAAGCAGCGAGCTGTCTGTGCTCCATAGCGTCCTTTTGTTTTTTAGAGCTTCTGACTCAGCCCTTCTGTTTGCTTAACGTATGCTTAGTCAAAGGTCTGCGTGGTAAGCCAAATCATTAAGAGCCAAGAAGATCAAGGCATGGAATACAAATCCTCTATGGAACAGAACAGTTCTCATTTTAAGTTTCTGGGCTCCAGCACAGCCATCCACGCTGCGTGCCCAGTGCTTACCCGGAACTTGGAAGTTCGTGTGTGGTGCTGGGAGTCTTTCTACCATGCAGAAGTTTTATAAAGAAAGCCAACAAGCACAGATGAAAGATCTCCCCGGAGTATATGGTCTGTGCCTTATCCATTGAAGCTTCTGCCGTGTAGAAGCCTCCTGATTCTCAATGAGTCACAATGCTCTTATCTGTAACTGTTTCAGTCTCGAACAAAGGAAGGGCAGAAACACACTGGGGCCCAATGGTCTAAGATGACCCAGAAATGCCTTTGCCTCCCATCAAGTCTCTGGACTTTGAAGTTACTGAGTCTCTGAAATTGCCCAGCCTCTGAACTGCACCAGCTCCACTTTTCCTCACATGGGCTCTGCCTCGTCATCATATGATTTAGTGGGTATGGTAAATTCTGAAGGAGATAGAAGAATATGAGCAATTCCTACAGGGCCTCCTAAGTACCTCTGTGGCAGAAAAGATTACAAAGCTTTAGGGTCCAAATAACCTTACACGTGAAAATGCACCATACTTAGCCATAGAGAGAAACCTACAGTCGCCAAGAAGTTGAGAAGGCAGGAGAATTTTGCTCCACATTGCCATCTTTGTCATTAAACTCCTCAAGCACCTTACAAAGAGAGGCAAAACAGCATAAAAGACAACGGATGTAACACTGACTTTGAATCCTGGCTTCACCATTGAACAGGGCAGGAGACCTCCGGCAGGTCACCGAACTCAGATGCTTTTTATTTCTCAGCAAAATAGATACTAATAGCATCTCACTCATAGAGCCATTAGATGGCTAATTCATATAAGTGTTAAACAAAATTTCTACTGGAAATTCTCCAGTACATCCTTTTCTCTGATATCAAGTTCACTGTTAGTCCCTTACATATAGATCAATTTTTGTACCTGTAAACTAATGAGAAAATAAATGCACACTGTGTCCAAGATTATCTGTTTCCTACCCTGGCACTGCCAAGCTATGTGATTGGATGTTTTCAGGTTCAGGTTCCCTCCGCAGGAAAATGAGGAGGTTGAGGTAGATCGCTACCTTGGCCCCTTTTAGATCTAACATGCAGTTACTTCGACTTGAGTTTTATGGGTGCCAAGGCCAAATAACTCATCGTGTTTCCAAATTGCATTAGAATTTATTTTTTCTTTATTTTTTTAAGTTTTCAATTACAGTTAACATTCTATATTATATTAGATCCAGGTGGATAACTGAGTGGTTAGACATTTATATAATCAATTAGAATGTTTGTTTTTCAATAAAATCTTGGGAAATTATAGGTAGTGTTAGTGATCTAAATGGCATCCCTCACCTATGTATGCATATTTTTTGTAACAGATTTTTTTTTCTAAAAGTTTTGGCCGTTGGAGCAGGAAGAAGTGAAACATTAGATTTCGGAAAGTCAAGTATGTTGCGGGGAAAAGGTTACCAGGTCACCTGGTTAGTCTGAAGTGTGTAATTCTCTTCTCTCTCACCTCATTCTTGCTTCTTCAGAGCAGCGGTTGAGTAATACCGCCTCAGTGTGATAAGGGCCTCTTGCCTTTCTAACAACTAAAACCATCCTGGACACCTTTCCATGGACACTCCCTCCATTTAAAGCATCAGAGAGCTTTAGAACTGCTTTTAAAAATAGCAGATAAATTAATGATTTTCTTGAGAAATACTTTTCACCAAAGAGTTTGACTGAAAAGCCGTTGACAGTGCCGTATCAGATCCTTACAGGGAGTAAAGATAGGGAGCATTTCTGCATTCAGACGATATCCCTGAGACGCAGAGACTAGAAAAGGAACAGACACGAACTCCAGTGCATTTGGCTGCCAGTAAAAGAGCTCATTTTGTTTACATTAGTGCTCTCCAAAGAGACAAGACGAGATTGTCATTATCCAAATGTTGTCCAGTGTTTTCCAACCGAGTTCCTGAACTAAAATAAGAGATTGCCAAAAAGCATGTTTACAACATTGAATGCATTGTGTAACAAAGTGTTAGGTAGATTGCTAATAAAATTACTTCTTTTAGACTTAAATCTCAGTTGAATTTGGGTCTAATTCTCTTCCCCAAAGAGGACAAAGAGAGTTGGCTTTTTGATAAACTGAAACATACCCAACTTTTTGTTAATAATAGGGGGCGAGATCCCTTTTCCAGATATTGCCCTTGGGAACCACTCTCTTTCAGTGGAAGAAGTTGGCCAATCTCAACTGAATTGCTAATGGTCATTATCTAATTGATTTTGATTCTCAAGATTTGTTAAAACTAAGTTGGCAAAGAATATTTTTTATTGTCCCTATTGGCTCTATTGGTGACCTATGAAGGCTGAGCTGCAATAGAGTTGGTGCAAGTTTAGGAATGGAACTGAAATTCAATCCTTAGATTCTCATCATTGATTTCCTAGGGGAAATTGTAACAACTTCACCTCCCACCCTCTCCTGACACAGAGAATTGTCTGATCAGCATTCCCTTGTTAAAGCATTAGTGGACCAAGCCTCTTGGGAAAGGCAATGATGTGTTTTGAGTTTTTGGCCCAAAGTACCACTTAAGATAATTTATCTCAATTTATTCTACTTACAAATGCAGATTAGGAAAACTGAATCATGATGCTTTAAATGTAAGTGAGCCCTACTCCCATAACATCCATGCAGAGTTGCGCATAAGAAGTCTTTTATGCTACATTGTAGTTACTGTTATTATTGTAGTGTTGCTAAAGCACTGTAGGATAAAATAGGCCCCTGGATTGTCCTTGTTTTCATGACACCTTTGTACACTAACACCTAATTAGTCACACTTTGTTGTGAGTTCAGGAATCCGAGATGCTTGTTAGTTAGCTACTTTCTTAGGAAGTGGTTCCATTTTAATGCTGATTGTAACTATAGAGAGCAGGATACACCCACACTGTGGAGTTCTCAACAAACTTCCTTTTCCACTGGAGTCCATTCATAGCAAATCCCGATGCACTGTGTTCTCTTTCTGTTCATTCTTGAATCATGTCCCCAACAAAGACATGGTTATCCAAAGTAGAACAGGAATACACTTTGACTTCTCTATAAATAACCACTCTGGAAGAGCATTTGTAGTATTAGGTGGGGCCACGTGCCTCAGAGTTTTCTTTTTTAAATATCAGGCCTTTGAAGAGCCTGGGGGACAATGGCTCTGCTTCCTAAATCAATCGTCGTCTTTCCTACCCCATCTTTGCCACTCCAAGGACAAGTCAAATCATGTTCTTGTCAGTCCTAGCTTCCTTTTCCTGTGATGGTGGCTACACTGCTGCCCTCTCTGACCCATCATCGCCTGGGGACCGGGTACATGCAAAGAGGATGCCATTACTGCCTCTTTCGGGTCGAAGTTTACATCCACCCTCCTAGCCAGATAGAAAGCCTAATGAATGGAAAAGGCAACTGCTATTGCAACAGTGAATCATGAAAGCTAATAAAACCAAGACCCGACCCAAGCCGCATCTGGGAGTGAGGTTTTAAGGAGCAGAAAGGAATGTGCACTAATTATCAGACTGTTAATATGTTACATGTGTTTTGGAGAGGAGATAGTGTGACTCAGGGCAGGCAGTAGCTGAACCAGTAGTCCTGGGTTTTATCCACCGCAGATTTAGTAGAAAAGCAGCAGCTGCATCATAACTTTTCTAATGGAACAAATTCCCATGCGTTCCCATACATGACCTGGTGCCGCAACCGAGCATCCCCACCACTCTCAGCAGTTTTAACATTTATAAGGAGACTGGGGTCTATGTAGACACCTTCTGAACAGGATGGAAAGACTGGGTATATCCATTAGGTGATGTTTATGGCTCTGTTGGACAATAAACAAAATTTGAGGGCTCTTATGGTCCTCAGATGTGCTTAGAATTAAGAGTAAATTGATTATTTAACTTTAAAAAGCCAATGTAATTGGCTAGGAGGGTGAGGTAGTTGAAGAGTCAGGGAAAGATACATTAAATATAACACAGATTATATTATATTAATGCTTAATAAGCACTTCTACTCAAAAATATACCTTTTTTTTAGCTGGCCTGCAGAATGCCAATAATTACAACATTAAGGCAACATATGCAACTGTATTAGGCAAAAACATGTTAGTAAGAACTGAGAACATGGACATTTAACATGCCACCAATTTTTTAATTTCTATTTAAGAGGTTTACTTGAAAAGAAGATTTCAATGTTACTAGAGATGCAATTTAAAAATCCATGTTCTTTTTTAAGCAGTCTATTTCCTTGTATTCTCCTCAGAAAAGGGAACTTTCTAACTTTCAAAAGGCAAGGTAGATCTTACTCTGCTTCAGTTAAACTAGGAAAAGAGTCCCAGAGAATTATAGCTTGTTATTCACCATCTTATTCTAAGCTTTGCTTTATTACCTAGGCCTACTGCTATCAGTGTGAGATACAAAAATAGAAGAAAACAATCTTCAAATTATTATGAAATAACTACCTTTGTTACAATTTCCTTTTATTTCAGAAATAGAACCATATGACCTAGCTGGACAAATTAGAAATGCTCTTTAAAGCTAAGTCGTATTCAGGCAAATAAAATAGAGCCTTTTCTTTTTAGATAGTTTTTCTGATATGTATTTATTTATTTATAGAGAGAGGGGAAGGGAGGGAGAGAGAGACAGAGAAAGATCCATGTGCGAGAGAAACACGTATCGGTTGTCTCTCAACCTCTAACTGGGGACCTGGCCTGCAACCCAGCATGTGTTCTGACCTGGAGTCGAACCAGTGGCCCTGTGGTTCACAGGCTAGCGCTCAATCCACTGAGCCGCCCCAGCCAGGGCAATAGAACCTTTTCTTCATGAGAAATTACTAAGTTCTTTCTCCCCAATGATGACTTACTTAGTAGACAGTTCACTTAATTGTAAAGCTAATAGGAAGAGTCTACAAAACCTCTAAAAATTTCCTTATTTCCCAATTTCTGTTGCTGAAAAAAAAATTCAGATATATCCAATTTTATGAACAGAATCTTCCAATTAGAAGGTATCTAAAACACACTCATCATGATATTTAGATAGTACCCTCAGAATTTCTTTTTTTTATTTCTACGTAATTACTAAAGGACTTGAAGCAATTTAAAATAAAATGTAAATGCAAACTAAAAACTGAAATAAGGAAATACAAATAGGAATTATGTAATAAGGGCTCAATTGCAATAGTTTTACTAGAAACTATGTTAGGGGTTGTTATTAAATGTAACATTTAACTCTAACCTTACTGAACCATGAAGGGGGGCGGGGACAGAACAAAGCATATAGTTCTCAATAAGAAAAAAAGCAAAACAAAGAAAAACTAACAACTACAGAGAGTTCACCTGGTCAATAAAAATAAGTCTTGGCATTGGATTTTTTCGTGGATGCTGAAGAGGGAGGATGGATTACAGATCTGGAAACTAATATTAACAAGAAGAGAGATTGGCCAGACTTTGTTCTAAGTACTATACCTGCGTAATTTAATCCATAATTACCACAAGATCTCTATGAAATGAGTAGTATTATCTCCATAAGATGAGAACACTGAAGCTATATGATTTCATTCTATCTATATATTGTGTCAATTTTAATTTTAAGGAAGTAATAGTTTATTTTTATTTTGTTTCCCATTACCATTGATCCCCCTTATGCCCTCTTCCACCTCCACCCACTCCTCTCCCTGCAGTCACCATACTATTATCCATGAGTTTTTCTCTTTTTTGCTTCATTAAGAAAATTGATAGGTACCATTATGTCTTTAAAGTATGCCCTATGCAGTTGATTAGTGTATTTTAATAAGATAATTTTTTAAAAGCTCATAAATTATTATCTGCTCTCAAAAAAGAGAATAAGAGATTTTAAAATCCAAGATAATTCAAATTTCAGCATGGCCTAAACTCAATTAGCTTATTTTTACTAATTTAACTAATTTAACATTTACTAATGTCAGAGTCAGCATTCTAACCTGAGAAGATTAATTTCAAAAAATGGATATTTGTGTATTTTAATTAATTTTAAAATTATTAGGCAAATGCAATAAAATACATAGAGCAATTTTCATTGGTAATTATTTTCTAAAATACCTAATGATGCAAATACAAACAAGTTTCCTCAGCATGGAAGTTTCTAAAATCAGTATTCTTCTTTAAAAAAAATAACTGCACTTCCACTAAAAATGTGAATTAAAACCAAGAATGACTATAGTTATTTCCCAAGCTCTTTGTTCAACCCAGACACTGTTTTTCTTTTAATGCAATGAAATAAGGATAGAATAAAAATATTCTTCTTTCATTTTCAAGAATTCTTATTGATCATGTTAAACTGAATATATTTCTTAAATGAGATATAAAATACATATAAAATCCAAATATATAATTTAAGACTATATATTACATAGTCACTTATGTATTGCATGTGTTATACATATATGTTTCCATATATACACATACAATTTTCTTACTGCCAATAGTATTACATGTCCACTGTTAGAAATGTGGAAGAAAAAGAGGCCTCAATACCATAATTACTCCTAATCCCACTACCCACAGGTGACTGCTGTTCTATTTTGATCAATTTCCTTTCACCCCTTTCTCTGTACCTATGATTGTGTAATTCTAGATTATGCAGCTACTCCTAGTGGATGTCAGACTGAGAATAATATATTTTATTCTGGTTATAGTTTTGTTTTTCTTGTGGACACTTTTGATGTTGTTAAAAATATTTATAAATATTAGTTTAAGACTCCTATAAGATCTGACTTACAGCCATCTCATGGTTTACTTAACCATTGATATAAGATACATATTCACTGTATGTATTTAGGAAATATATGCATGTCAAGAGTAAAAATATTCAAAAATAATTCTCTTAGTTTAATATCCTTGGTATCTGAAAGCTTCAGACAAACAAACGAGACTTTCATTTTCTGTAGCTAGTAGACGATAATACTAGGATTTGAACTTAAGTCTATATGGTTCCCAACACTATGCAGTTAACCACTCAACTTTACTGTAGTCTTCAAAAGCTGACTTTTTAGGTAAAAAGATATACAAATTTTTTAAGTTATTGACACATATTCCCAAACAGCTTTTCAGTGTATTCTAAAGACATTTAACCAGAGCAAAATTAGAATATCAAATGATTTTCAAAACCAAAATGAGTCAAACTGAGACGACATATACAACAAGGCCAAGTATACCTTAATTTCAAGATAAAGAGATTGCATTCCAGCAAGGGAAATAAAATGACTTCACCAAAATAATAGTGATATATATATGTGTACATATATATATATACACACACACACATATATATGTATGAAAACCATTGCAGAAAAGAAGCCCTGTCTCACAGTGCACCCAGTATTCTCATAAAGAAACAAAGATTCGTGAAAAGTAAGACTGTGATTTTAGTGGACATACAAGACTGACAGTTTGGTGAATGCAAAAATTTAGATCCAGAGGTGATAAAAAGATGCATAAGTCACTACCTCCCAGAATTCTCCCCAAGTAAGGTTGCCAGATAAAATGCAGAACTCCCAGTTAAACATGATTTGAAAAAAACAATAAATGATTTTTAGTATAAATGTGTCCAAAATATTGCATGGGATATGTAGACACTAAAAAAAAAAATCCATTCATTGTTTATTTGAAATTCAAATTTAATTGGACATTCTGTATTTTTATTCACTAAGTCTGGCAACCTACTCCTAAATCCGTCCAGAGGTAATGGGAAGAATGACAGGTTCTATGTTATCTCAGATGGGAGTGATTGAAATTTGTGCCAAATTTTCTGTACAACTCAGGGGATAGGGTAAACACAAAATGTACAGTTACTGTCAGAATGATTGTAAAGTCCAGATCCCATGTTAAGTACCTGCTATGATCTAAATATTTGTGTCTCCTCAAAATTTGCATGTTGAAATCCTAAGCCCCAAAGGTGATGGTATCAGTAGGCGGGAACTTAGGGAGGTGATTAGGTCATGAGGCTGGTGCCCTCATGAAAGGGATTAGTGCCCTTTGAAAAGTGACTCCACAGAGCTCCCTAGTCCCTTACACATGTAAGGACACAAGGAGAAGTCTGCGACCCAGATGAGGGCTTTCACCTGACCATGACCTCAGACTTCCAGCCTACAGAACTATGAGCGACATGTTTCTGCTGTTTATAGGTCACCCAGTCTATGATATTTGGTATAGTAGCCCAACCAGACCAAGATACTACACTTTCTCTGTTCCTAGTTCTTCTTCAATAATGGCAGGACAATTCCACTGGTGAGTTTCATTACTGTTCGCTTTGTTTAATACTTATAGCATATTTCATCCCACTATTGGCATCCTATTATTTTCATAAAAGAAAATTACAGTTTTAATAGCATTGCTGACCCACCATTAAATGTACAACTCTTCAAAATAGTTAAGACCTTTCCTTAGAGAAATCCTGCAAGCCTAGCGATGCCTTATTAACCTCTTCATCCATGGTTACAGCTAGAAGGCAGGTGGATCCTTGGGATCTTCTGTTAACCATCCTCATATTTGTAAGATATTTTCTATTTGCATTTTGCACCAAATCATGACAGTCTTAAGAAAAATGATATATTGCAGAATGGTTGTATGCAGACTCCTATATTTAATACAATAAAAATATAATTTCTTGGCCCCAACATAAATGAAATCATATTACACAGACACTAAAATTGTTTTATATAAGAAAAATGAAAGAAAAAGGAAATTGTTTTTCTATAGGAACAATAAAAGCCTTGAGCCAGCACCCCATGGCCCCATCCCAGTACAATGGGACCCTGCAGTAAGGACACAGGCTGGATTTAATGAAAAATTATTAATGGAACACTTACTAAGTGCCACAGCCAGAGCTGCTGCTCGGTGCAAAGTGACTCACAGTGTCTGAAACCAAGTATAGTAGACTCATGTAGCAATCAAAATGAGGGCATGGTATAAAAGATGCACAAAAAGAAAACACTAAGGAGTGATTCCCAACAAGGGAAGGAAGCTTTGCCATGGGTGAGCCCTCACGTAGAGTATCCCTTCAGGTTTTTGAAGGGAGTCTAGGGAGAGCACTTTATTAATAGTCTAAACCAGAGACATTAGGGCACAGGGCTAACTATAGCCAGAAGCAGAGAGGATGAGTTCATCCATTCATTCATTTGTCCATTTTTTTTGCAAATATTTATTGAGTACCTACTACGTGCAGGAACCTCTTCTAGGCAATAAGTGTATAGAAGCAAACAAATAAAAATGTCCCTGCTCTGTGAAGTCTACATTGTAGAAAAGAGAAATAATGTTTTCAATGTAGATTAATAAATTCAAAACTGAAAAATATGCTTTTATTTTTTTTAAAAACCTAAATGCATCCTAGAACTACATTCTCAATATGGTATCCACTAGTCACAAGCAGCTATTTTAATTTAAATTATTTCATTAGTGAAACTTAGGTAAAATTATTCAGTTTTTTGACATCACTAGCCACATTTTAGGTGCTCAATAATTACATATAGGACAGCCTACATTACTGAACATTTCTGTTGCTGCAGAAACTTAAGGATGGAACTACTTTAAGAAACTTTCTTCCTAGAAGATTTGTTAATTTATGAGGAGATGATATTTGCACTGAAACCTAAAGGATGAAGAAGAGGCAGCCATGTCAAAATTATAGGAAGTAAAGCTCAGGTACAGGATACAATTGCAAGAGTCCTGAGGACTTACATCAAGAAAGAGAAAGAAGGCCAGCAGAGTTGGAGAATGGAGCATGAAGGCGAGAGTGGTGGGAAAGTTTCAAGTCAATTGTGGCTCTCTGGACCATGCTTAGGAGTCTGGCATTTATCCTAACTTAATAGGAAGCCAGGGAAGGAATATAGATGAATGACATGATGTGAATTACATTTTTTAAATCACTTTGTTTGGGGGACACGTGATAGTAAGAGGGCAAAATGAAAGCATCATACACGTGAAGAAAATGATGGCTGTGGACAGCACTAAGAACAGAGCTGCAGAAAAGTGGTAGAGTCGAGACACAATTTGGAGGTAAAACAAACAAATCCCTGTTATGGGGGGTGAGAGGTAAAGAAGTGAGAGAAAGTGAATGGTACTGCATTGCACTGAGATGGGGAAGCCTACGGGAGCAAGGAATAGCTTTGGGGAGAAATTCAGCTGTTTGATTTGTGTAGATACTAGGATCACTATTAAAATTTAAGGTCAACCGACAAGTAGGCTGTAGCTGACAAGTTTAGGTTAGAAATCAGGGATAGAGACGTATATCTGGGCTTCACCCTCATGTGTGTGTAACATAGGTCATAAACTGGGGGATCCCTGTGGAGCCAGAGTAGACACCTGGGTCTAGTCCAAAGTCAACCAGGTATCTCCATATTGAGTAGGGCAAGGGCAGAAGATAGAATGGTCACTTAGAAAGGGTGCCAAAGAGATAGGGGGAAATCCAGAGAGGGTGGTATCTCAGAAGACAAGTGAGAACTGTTTCCAGTAGTATGGAGGAAGAGCTGTCTCAAACGCTACTGGGGGGGGGGGGGGTGCACCACTGGAACTTAGCAGCATGGCAACTGTGGGTTCCTGATGGTACAGTGCCCAGTGGAAGCCCGATTTATGGGGTTGAGGAAGAGAATGAAAAGCAAGAAAATGGGGCTATAGAGACAACTTGTATTTTGCTGAGAAGGGGAGAAAAAGATGGAAAAAAAACTTGAAGTCAAAGGAAAGTTGTTTTTAAGATGAGAGAGAGCCAAACACATTGCGAAGAATGATTCTGTGTTTGGGCAGAAACTGATAATAATGGTCATTCACTTGAGCTGAGATGAAGTTAATCATCATTAAAATTTTTATGCATTAATATTCTTATAAACAGAAGAATAAAAAATCTGGTTGAAATCTGATGCCCTCAGAAAATACAATCTTCAGTTTCATTTTACTTATGCTTTCCCCAATGTATCTTCAAATCCTCTCATTTGCTCATTCTATCATTCATTATTTTTCGATAAAATAAATAATATATGTCCGTAATTCCCAACTGGTTGTCAGTTGAAGACTATGTTTAAGGTTAAGCTATTCTGCAGACTCCCACATGGAATTACTATGCTTACATAATGATGAAAAGCTAGTGTGAATGCTTTGAGAAATTTATCATTTTATCATGGCAAAATTTCCATGTGTGTTTGAAAAATAATATATATGTGTGAGATACGATACTTCTTTGGGCTATGCACAGTGTGGAATGTAACCGTGGATCACAGTAACTGACGTCCTCCAAGCATCCGAGTGCACAGGCTGGGGGTTCTTACACAATATGAAAAGAAGACAGCCAACAAATAACCATATATACCACTGTAGCCTGGATCAGGGGAGTTAGTGAGAGCATACAAGTGCTTTTATCCAAATTCAAAAAGTTATTTTTCAAATGGAATCCTTTGAAAGTCCAAAAACTTCCTTTCCTTTACTGACCCTTAGAAACCACTGACCCAGTACACACCATAAAATCAGAACAATGCTGAAACTTACTGTTATTATTAGCAAATGTTTCACAGAAAATCATCCTGACGGAACACTTGTACTCTCTCAATACTAAGTATTGAAAACACAAAATATTTGTAACTAGAAACAGAATTGGGTCAGAGTCAGGAAAAAGATCAGTACAACCCTAGTTTGGGGGAAAAAATGACTTTTTCCCAAATTATAACTCAGCTCACATTTTACATTTTCACTGTTTGTTTTAATTTTTTTAGATTACAGTTGACGTTCATTGTTTTTGTGTTGGTTGCAGGTGTACAGCACAGGGGTCAGACAATCACGTACTTTACAGAGCGTCCCCCGATATTCCCAGTCCCCACTTCCCTCTTGGCCTCACACAGAGTTACCACAATATTATTGACTGCATTTCCTATGTTGTACTTTACATCCCTGCGACTATTTTGTTTGTTTTAAATTTAGGAGGCAAAAAGCATTCTTTTAATCTTTGGGGTTTTTTTTTAATTTTCAAATATATCCTGCATTTTTATAGCAACCTAGTGAGAAGTACAATTGCTCCAAACGCTATTTTGCTAACAGTCTGTCTTCCATTGAGCGGTGCCATCATTGGCCTGAAGTGGGGAAGTTTGGTTCAGCCTCCGAACCAGACTTGACCAGGAACTGCCCGGGGACCCTGGGCTGGGAAAGCAGCTTCCTCTCCTGTGTTGTCAACCTCCCCTGTCTGGTTGTTCTCTGTGGATGTCCCTTCATTTGCTCTCTGCCCAGATTCCTGGTAGAAATCTTGTCCTCCTGGCCCCGATGCCTGCATCCAGATCCGCCCCTCTTTCTGCTTCCTTACGCACAGCCCTGCCCCAATCTGCCTGCTTGCAGCACGGTTTTTTTTTTTGCTCTTAACATAGTAAAAAGTGGCATCCTTGGTTGGACAGACATCACTGAGCTCCTCTAAGGAGAAACAGTCCCTCACCTAAATGACTAGAATATCTCTAAGTGTGTAATTGACCTTTTTAACATGTAGATGAACTTCAATGTGGGCAAAGTTATAAAGAATTTCATTTCCTTTACTGTAAACATCCCTTGGCTTTCTCCTCCTGTCTCGGTTTTACTAGCATGCTCGACCTAAAGCTGGCAGTCAGTAAATACTTTGAATAATGGAGTCTGTTTTTTCCATAAAACCTTTCGTAACTTTCCCAATCCAAAATCCTTTTCCCTCAAACTCCCACTGAATGGATTGTTCATACTATTTATTTAGAAACATATATTATGGATGGATTTGTGACATCTATAACTGACCTTTATTAAGTTTTCACAAATGTTTCGCCTCTTCACAGAATGTGCCTAATACAGCACTCAGTGAATTTCAGTGGCTGAATTAAGAGTAAGGTCTAGAGCACAGGTGGCAAACACAAGGCCCACGGGCTGAATCCAGCCCTCCACCTTGTTTTATCCAGCTCGGCACCTTGTTTCTACCCAGTTGCAGCACCAAGCTCTTGCTTAACCATTAAGGAATAGTTATAGTTATACAATCCTAAAATTACATTCGGCCCTTTGAAGGCAACCACGAGGCTGATGTGGCCCCCAGTGAAATGAGTTTTGACACCCCTGGTCTGGATGCTGGAATGTGACTTCCACTTCTTTGTACCCTGCAGTAAATAATACATGTGCAGTACTTGCCAAGTAGTCATTGATTTGTCTGTAGTGCTTATGAAGATCAAACCTGAAGCTAAAATGATTTCATATAGGAGACAAATATTTAAGAAATAAACAGCAACAGGTGACACGGGCTGAAAATATAAATTCACCAACTTCTGAGTGGGATTAAATTCACAAACATTAAAAGTGCAATGGGCTTATGAAGGGATATAGACCTAGTTTTGAAAGCTTACCTTAGAAAAGGCAACGCTGCCTCCCTCATCACCAATGGTTCTCTGCAGAGCCTACTGGACTAGGTAGAATACAAGAATAAGAATAGCTATTGCTTGTTGAACACTTTCCATGCATTAGATAACTTATTTCTTATATAAATGTTATGAAAGAGGGCTGTTTGATATCACCCAAAATAATAAAAGACAGACCTGGGGGTTCAGGTCTATCTGATTTCAAATTCTATGATCGATCCACTGTCCCAGTCCCTTCAGGTGATTTTCAGGAATGTCTTTATTCTTACATTTAGGTCCTTAGAGACCAGTCCAAGCAACCCTGGCAGGGCCCCACTTGAATTAGGTCTTCAAATAATGGCAGGAAATCTCTTCCCAGGTGATTGCCTTATAATAAGGGTGGCCTATAATGTGGACATTCATAGATTTTGTTTTGGGCCCAATGTCCCAAGTAACTCACCTACTCGCAAACTTTGGTAAGTTTTATGTCCTTATTTCCTAATGCTGCAGTGGGGGGGTGTGAGAATAACTCAGACCTCTGTCTGTCTGTCTGTCTAAATATGTTAAATAATGACCCGTATTATGCTGGTCTTTCATTCTATTCAGTAAATCAGATCCATGACTTAACCAAGTAAAACCAAGCATGTAGTTTTACTTTAAATTCTTTCTCCTTTCTAACAATTCCCTAAAAGGTAAACCTAACCAACTTTATTTAGCCCACTATTTATTACATATATCAAATTTCTAAAAAGATATGTTCAATAAATCATCATAATATAAATAGAAAAGCAAATTCTATTATAAAAACATGCAGTATAACATGTCTTAGATTAACAAATGTATATATTACCATATATTTCACCAAGAATCTATGTTCAGACTCTTATTCTGGAAACTAATGATTGGACAGGCCCCAGAGATGCTCAAAAATAGGAGCAAAGGAAACATTTATTAGAACAAATTTTTCTCTTACTAGATGGACTATATTTTTTCAGATCATTATATAAATCCATCCTTAATCCAGGGTGTTTCTCACATTGATTTCTAGTTTATATAGAAAAGTGGATTTTTCCTTCCTGGGCTGAGTGTATCTTTTACTTCCACATTCAGGGTGGGGGCACACTATGAGGGGGGCCAGGTAAAGGCTAATTCTCATTTCCTTCCTGAATTTACCCAAAGGGATATATTCTAAATCCTAGAAAGAGAAGACACTGTGTGTCAAAAAAGCTACTCCATTGGAGCCTCAATTCTCAAAAGACACTCTCTTTCAAAATTTCATATTTGCTAATGACACCCTTCACCCGTCAAGTGAGAGCTGCAGGCCAGCAATCATTCACGTCAGTACAGTCAGAGTAATGACAAGGTAAACGATCACACTGACGACAGGTGGTATCTGTAGCCACCATGATCAAGAAACACTGAACTGTCCTGGGAGTAACACTCATCTTAATGCCTGCTGCATAGGCCATGTTCTCGGACTTTCAGAAGTTTATTACGGCTCACGTATTTTGATATTAGGTCACTGCTGAGTGGTTTTTAAAGAGTTATACTCTGGCTGGTGTGGCTCAGTGGATTGAGCACCAGCCTGCACACCAAAGGGTCGCTGGTTCAATTCTCACTCAGGGCACATGCCTAAGTTGCAGGCCAGGTCCCTGGTAGGGGGCACTCAAGAGGCAACCACACACTGATGTTTCTCTCTTTCTCCTTCCCTCCTACTCTCTAAAAATAAATAAATAACATCTTTAAAAAAAGAGTTAAAGGAGGGCATCAAGAGACTGAAAAGATGGGTGCTTTATGGGTACAGGGGCAGATTTCAAAGGTTTATGACTCTTACGGGGGAAGAAGCAAACCCAAGAATGTCATTCCGGTTCTCTCGGCCACTCCCATTCCACCTTCTGAATTCTGTGCTGATGCATGCTCCTGCTTTTGGCCTTGCTTCCACTGTTTCGGTCTCATCTGCTCCTGCCTTTGTATATATTCCCTCTCTTCGTTATTGCCACTCCTCCGTAACGGTCCAAACTGGTAGTAGACAGGTGTGAAGTGGGAGACTTCTGCTCACTGGGCAGTAGTGGCAGATGGTGCGGGAGGAAAAGACATGGCTACAGTCTAAAATTCCTCTCTCCCAGTCTCCCATAAATTCTGATTTCTTAGCATTGTCTGTCCTATTAACCAGGTAGTGAAGAAAGAAACTTAATGTTACGGGAAAGGAACAAGGTTGCATCTTATTTTTAGAGGCGTGTGAGAATGGAGCCCTAAGTCTGCAGGGGCAAGAACTGGGTGTGGATAGGGGCAGGAACAGAACCAAGCAGATGGCCCAGAGCCGTAATCCTTTGTTCAAGATGATGAGGAGCCCTTAAGAGGGGGAGGCTGCAGTCCCAAGTAAGGAGGTGAGAAGCTGGAGAGCAAAGAGCAGAAAGCGAGATGTTAAAGATAGGGGTCAAATGGCCAGAGGAAACCTTTAAGATAAGAGGGCACCAGTTAAAGAATTTCAAAGTGGAAAAAACAAGTAAGTGGAAAATTCTCAGTGTGGGCCTAATAAGGTCGCTGGTTCATCTCTGGAGTGGTGATAGGAGGTTATCGCTGCATTTTAGATAATTAGCAAATACACAACATGGAAAATTCTAGGACGGAACATAGTCCATTCATGTAAAGAAGGATAATTTCTCTTCTAGGATGACTTATATGAATTATTTTTATTTTGCACTTTGTATTTTATTTTCCTCAACCCCACATTGCTTTTTGATGTTGTTATTTGTACATTTAAAAATTAAACACCAACTAAATGTTAATATGTGTAACATTTTTGAGGGGGGATTAATTATACTCACTTGTATTACTGGATCCTGAAATGATTTAATTATTTGAATCATCACTTTACAACTTAGAAACTAAGATGCACAGGCTTCAAGTGAAAATAAATACATTTTTAAGATGTTCTTTGTGCTGTTTTGAGACAGATGAGATACTTTGGAAATTTTTTAAAAAACAACCTCTTTAAATCACATTCATTGCTTGCTTTGATCACTTTTAGGAAAGAAAAATAGCAAAAGGAAAGAGGCTTTTAAAAATTAAATATACTTAGTCCTAAATGGACAGGAAATTAGAGGCACTGATTTGACTTTCCATGAACAGATACCCACATTCTGACATTCGTAGCACGCTTTAAATTCATTGTTAAGTACAATAGCTAGTTCGGTAATCTCAATCCAAATATAGTTTGCTTTTCTACATTAATTCTCTCCATTATCTTCTTACATTCCTTGCAAAATGCCTCTATTGTCTTTGATACTGAAACAGAGCACACCAGTCACAAATGGCTAAGAAAGTTAAAGGGCACTTTAACTCAGCTGTTAGGGCATTTCTGATAAATAAAGTTATAGATAAACTTCACATTGTAATCCAAAACTGGGGAGAGGCTTTCGTTACAATTTAGTCTCTTTATAATAAATGTTTCTTTGAACTTGCACTGCAAGAGGGGGAGGCAAGGGGAAAGCTTCGCTGATCTTTTAAACACATCAAAGCCTTCGGAAGCTGAATGCCGGACAGATGCCTTTGTCAATCTGAATGGAATCTGCACCCCTCATCCCACCGAGACGTGGCCTTCATGCCTCTGAAGGCAAAGGGCGCTCCTGTCGCTGAGGGAACTCTCGGGGAGGTACACAGACCTGCCCAATTCCTACTTCTTTCCGGGTCCCTTCACTTTAGTCAGTAAGTCATCTTTTCTAAAAATCAATTTTGTACTCAGAAAAAAAAGTTGTAGATACTCATTGTAGAAAATAGATGTTTATACAGAAAAATAAAAATGACCAAGAAAGTCACCACTCAGAAATAATCAGTTATTTTAGATTATCTTTCTACTTTGGGATACATATATATGTGAGATTATATATATATATAGTAGAAATATATATATATATATCAAATTGCAGCTTTTATAGAATTGTGATGCTCAAGTATCATATTTAAAGCTTGCATTATTAGCAATTCCTCAAATTATTAAATAATGTTATTTCTAACATTTTCTATGACTGCTAGTGGAAATATAACAATTTCATGTTAGAATATTTACTTAAAACATACTCTTAGTTGGACATTTTGATGGTTTTCAGCATGTCCGTATTACATATAATGAGTTCTGTGTACTTTTTAATGCATGAGCCTTTTCTGGCATCTCTATTTCTTTGGCATGGATTTCTAAAAGTGAAATTATTTGGTGAAAGGAAATAAGAATTTTAAGGCTATTCTAGCAAGCTGCCTACTTGTTTTAAAAATGTTACAATTTACAGCCCTATCAGCAATTTACCAAACCCATACCAATAGTGGTTATTAGTTATTTTCATCTTAAGTCAGTAAGCAAAATATTTTTCTATTTTAATTGGGATTTCTTTTACTCAGTAAAGGGTTAAATATTTTGTATCCCTAAAACCTATATGTATCTTCTCTTAAATTGTATTTTTCTCCTTTTTCCAATTTTCTGTGGAGTTTTAATTTTTCTCTTTTTTATTGAATTTAGAAGGGTGACATTAGTTAATAAAGTTTTATCAGTTTCAAGCAGTGGTCTCCAACCTTTTTGGCACCAGGGACCGGTTTCATGGTAGGCAATTCTTCCACAGACCGGGTTGGGGTGATGGTTTCCGGATAATTTGAACGCATTACCTTCAAGCTCACCTCCTGCTGTGCGGCCCAGTTCCCAACAGGCCCAGACTGGTACCGGTCCGCGGCCCGGAGTGCAGTTCCAGAACACATCATCTGTACACTGTACGGTGTGTTTGCACTCCAAGTCAAGTCTCCTTCCATCACCGTTTATCCCCTCTCCATTTTTCTTTTTCATTCATTTATATGAGCTCTTAATGGACTGGGGTTATCTTGTCAGACTTACGGTAAAAAATGTTACCTTTTAAAAATCTTTTCTTTTTTATGAAGTTTGTATCTTGATGGACAAATGTGTTTTGTGTATTGAAAACTGAAATTTTCACTTTGAGAGCACACGCTTGTGTTTTGTTTTCTCATACCTGAGACTCGGGCATTTCCCTGTAGT